>NC_069499.1:461944215-462186715 GCF_027579735.1 Bombina bombina
CGGCGAATCTCCTCTCCTCTCAGAAGAGAGAACCACCTGCAAAGAAGAAAGAGGAACAGAAACCTTACCATCCGAAAATAACATAACCTCTTGCATATTTCCGAAAACAGACAAAGCCGTAGATATCGCAGAAGATGCAAAATCTGTAAGCAAACCTACTCCTCCTAGAGACTTAGAGGAACTGCAGGGCACTACATATGATGCCAAAAAGGCTTGGGACATAAAAGGAGAGAGCTGTGGCATTGCCTAAACAGCATCACCCTAGGAGACATAAGGTTCAGCTTCATATATACCATCAATAGTTTGACTGACCAGGATGTACAAAAAAACAATCTAGAACAGACTAAAGCTATTATATTTTAAATACATATAAAAGTATTGAAAATAATCTATATTAACATCTATATAATTCCATAATATATATATATATATATATATATATATATATATATATATATATAAATATATATATATATATATATAATATATGTATAAAAATACAGACATTAAAATAAACAGAGGATAGGAAAATGTTTCTAATTCAACAAGAAATGTAACTTATCAACAGGGCACCAGCAAATAATTCCCTGAGTAATAAATTAGGCTCTGGCATATTACTTCAACTATAACCTTTATATGATAAAATAAAGACATTAGCACCGATATAAACATTACAAATGTCTATCAACTATTCTCAATGCCGTTAAGGCAAAAAAACCACCACCTATGGCTATATCACAAAAGAAAAAGTGAATGCGATATATACAACATCCGACATCAAGGGATACGGAACATACCAATAACTCCATGCCGGAGAAACGAGGCTGGATCCACTTGCATATTAAAAAATATCTCTAAAAACATGGTGCCATTCTGATAACTTGGAGACGTGACCAAAAACGGCGCGGAATGGAAGTTGGATTCATCTCCCACATTCCGTCTACTAACTTAAATAAAAAGGTCTTCCTTCCAGAGAAGTCACACTTCCCTGCCGAATCAAGGATAAGTTCCCGAAAGATTACATAGGCATAATCTAGCAGTTTCCACTCCTTACCGCTCTAATAAGTATTTCTAAGAGCGGGGAAGGAGGATACAAATATGTGGCATGCTCAGAACAAACACATCTACGCGGCCCCTTAGAAGGGTGCTATTCGCGCTCTCCTAACATTCTGATATGTCTTAGACACTCATGTACTAAACGGGGCTGTTTAGCTTACATGATAACAACGCTAGTGCCACATAAACTACATTCTGTACAGAAACATAATAAAAATGCTCCTTAATATTGAAATATTCGATCTGAACCCACAAAAACAGTTAACCCCTTCCTTCTATGAAGAAGGTTAACCCCTAAGTCTCCAACACATGCAAGAAAGCGCCTGCCAACTGCCTCAACCATCCATAAAGGATTTTGTCCCATTAAAAAGCAGAGGGTGGTAGCCCCTTTAGTGCCAGCCTTCTAGCCCTAGAAGAACAAAAAGGCACTTACCTGCATTCTAGCCATCCGGCAGTCAGACGACTCACAAAGTATGAGAGGATGCCGCTCCTCACAGAGACCTGTGTAAAAAGAAAGACAGCGTAACTCAGGATTTTCTATACCAGGGCAGCAACATGTTAGGAAAACGCAGCAAAGCCCACTTTACAAGTTCCTAACTGCTTTAAAACCACCACAGCCCTGCTGAAGAGACTGACGTGGAGTAAAGCTAGACCCAAATTGTGATGGAAGGCCAGAGCAATCTTGCCCAGACTTCAAAATAAAAAAAGTGTTGACAGAAGAATCTTAATCAGGACACCTAATTACTTCACCTCCTCCTTGCACTAGAGACAAAGAGAATGACTGGGGTAGTGTGGGTAGGAAGTGATATTTATCAGCTTTGCTGTGGTGCTCTTTGCCTCCTCCTGCTGGCCATTAAGATGATTCCGTGGACTCACTGTGTCATTAGAAAGAAATATTTTTTGTTGCAGTAATGGACATTAAAACGGATAGGATTACCCATTTCCCAGTTTGCATAACCAACACTGTTATATTAATATACTTTTTAACTCTGTGATTACCTTGTATCTATGCCTCTGCAGACTGCCCCCTTATTTCAGTTCTTTTGACAGACTTGCATTTTAACCAATCTATATGACACACATGAACTAACTCTGTCTAGCTGTGAAAAACTCTCAAAATGATAAGAGGTGGCCTGCGAGGTCAATCAGCCAATCAGTGCTGACTCAAATAACTCCACGTTATCTATATGACACACGTAAACAAGAGCTGTATAGCTATGAAAACTGTCAAAATGCACTGAGCTAGGAGGCGGCCTTCAAAAGCTTAGAAATTAGCATATGAGCCTACCTAGGTTTAGCTTTCAACAAAGAATACCAATAGAACAAAGCAAATTTGATGATAAAAGTAAATTGTAAAGATGTATAAAATTGCACACCCTATCTGAATCATGAAAGTGTAATTTTGACTTGACTGTCCCTTTAAACTTAATAGAAACTTAAAAATATTGGGGATCCCAAAAAAAATAAAAACTTTTTTTATTGAACACATAAATGAAATACAAAATAACCTCAAACTATACAAATAAATGGTACAGAGTGTAAAACAAGATAAATATTTTATGCTCTAGTGAAAGTGACCCATTTAATTTGTACTAGGCCAAATAGATTTACTCTTTGTGACCTTCAAATAAAATATATTTCACACTTAAAGGGCCATGATAGCCAAAAAATGACACTCTAATTTATTAGAGCATGCAATTTTAAAGGGACAGTCTAGGCCAAAATAAACTTTCATGATTCAGATAGAGCATGTAATTTTAAACAATTTTCCAATTTACTTTTATCACCAAATTTGCTTTGTTCTCTTGGTATTCTTAGTTGAAAGCTTAATCTTAATCTAGGAGGTTCATATGCTAATTTCTTAGACCTTGAAGGCCACCTCTTTTCAGAATGCATTTGAACAGTTTTTCACCACTAGAGGGTGTTAGTTCACGTGTTTCATATAGATAACACTGTGCTCGTGCACGTGAAGTTATCTGGGAGCAGGCAGTGATTGGCTAAACTGCAAGTCTGTCAAAAGAACTGAAATAAAGGGGCAGTTTGCAGAGGCTTAGATACAAGATAATCACAGAGATTAAAAGTATATTATTATAACTGTGTTGGTTATACAAAACTGGGGAATGGGTAATAAAGGGATTATCTATCTTTTAAAACAATAACAATTCTGGTGTAGACTGTCCCTTTAAGACTATTGGCCCTGCACTACTATGTGTATAACTGCTGTAAAAGGGTTAAATACACAGTAGAAGTGCCGCTCGGTACCTGTAAAGCACTGCTGGACTTGTGTGAGAACAGCTGCTGATCCAATTAAAAGCATTAGTTACACAGCAGTGTAGGGTTGATAGTCTTAAAATTGCATAATGTTACAAATTATGGCCTCTTTTTAATTTTTTTATTTAACGTCCATGGCCATACTCTTCCATCATCAAAATATGTCCTTTTGATGATACCACAAGCAAATTTCATTTTTCTTAACTATTCTCTGTCATATAAACAAGTTATACTTACTTGCAGATTCTAAGAATTTGGGATAAGCGTCATATGTGATTAGTGGAATTGGCAACTCCCTGAAGTACAGTTTTAGTGCACCAGTTATAATATTTATATCTTCATACACATTCACAGAAATGTCAGCCTTCTCACCATCTACAAAAAAAGGTAGTGTTAGTAAATAAACTAGCTAGGATAATAAAACCATGCTATCATCAGGAAGCAAAATAAATTAAAAATAAGGTTGTTTCTCCCTGAAGTGAAAAAGCTTCAATTTAATAAGTATATAACAGATGCACTTTATTCTATAGTCTAGCTGTATTGTTTTGTAATGGGAGTTATTTTTTCTAATATTTGTATATATAACTATATCTCATGTCTGTAGCAGGTAAGTGGTTTGTTTGTCAATATATTGTGGCCTGTTACCCCAAAACATCTCTTAATAAGGTATCTGTTTAGCAAGTCAAGTAAATGCAACTTTACACTCTCTTCTTGGGATTATTAAAATATTTGTAGATTAGGTTTTTCATTCTCCCCATGGAACTTTTGAAATGTGAGTGCGTGTTCTATTGTGGATTACAAATATATATCTTAGCAGTAGTAGAGACCAGGCACTTTGTGCTGTTTATATACTTGTATTAATTCAATAATTTAATATATATTGTTAAGAGCGTGTAAGAAAAATTAGAAAAAAAAAAAATACCTCACCTCTGTCAAAGGCCATTTTGGCATCTTCAATCAGATCAGTAAAACCTGATACCCTGTACAACCCTTCTGATTGGAGACCTGTTAAAAAAAAGATTAAACTTTAAATAGCTTTCTAAATAGGGTGTGTTAAATCAAAGAACTTAAAAAATAATAAGTACTTAATATAAGATATATTTTCAATACTAAAGTTTCAAATTGTGTTTCCCAGGTGAAATGCTACTTCTAAAGCTCAAACCTTATTTTATGGCATAGGAAATGCAGACACATATCAAAAGAAAATAAAAAGTAAGAAAATATTGGAAGAAAGTAATTAGCATGTGGGAAATTAACTCACTAACTGCTTCTTTCTGCAAAAAGAAAAATCTTTTGTGTCGATTATAATTTAAAAATAAAATAAAATATATATATATATTTATATATATTCTGAGTTCTGAAAATATATATATATTTATTTGAAATCGGACATATTAGTAATTAGCACAATGTATGTTGAGAAAATGTTTTAAAATTGGCGAATTTTTTTACAAAAATATTAGTGTATTATTGTATAGTGTATGTACAAAAAATAATTAAGTGATTGGCACTAGTTAGTCTAGGAAGAATGCAATTGCCCTCTTGTTTATTCAAACTGAAAGCAAAAGATAATTAATAGGGTGTTTAGTTGGAGCACACAACTTTAAAATATATATTTTATTAATTATATATTATAGAATCTAAAAACTCTACTCCAAATAACTGGAAAAACAAAAACAAATCTGAGACAAAAAAAGAACAATTTCCCAGATTACCACTTATGCACCCTGAATTACCAATACAAAAGGTACAAAATGATAATAAAATATGCTACCATATACTTGTAGGACCACCAAGTTTCCTGGCTAATATCGGGATACATTGGCATCAGGTTGCAATGGTGCATTAAAGTATTTTAAAGATCTAGATAGATTTTAACACACTTTTATGCACCACTTTGGTCCTCAACCTGATGCCAAATTATCCTGATATATTCCAGGAAACTTAGTACAACTGGGGAGATGTAGCAATTTATGGAATTTGAGAAGAACTTACCTCTGGACTCCAGTTCTCTTACACACATGTCCACTACCATCGGCCTTTTAGTATTATGCGCTTTCACTAATGTTGTCAAATCGCAACTGTAAACTTTCTTGACATGTTTTAAGTCTGGCTTACAATCATTAGGGACCATCTTGGAACACTGCTTGTGAACATTCAAACCACAATCTGGAAAGCAAATCAAATAATATTTAATGAGGCACATATAGCAGTATTTATCGTGGTGCTATATTAATTACAGAATTATTACACTTTAAAATAATATAAATTGTGCAATTTTTATTCTAGATTCTATTGCTTTCTTTGTAGGTTATACTGCTCATTTATAAAAAAAACTCATACAAATGCAATGTGATGACTGTAATAACCCCCAAAAACAAAGAACCAGGTTCTTTAGCATGTAAAGTAATTTACCTATGATTACTTCAGAGAGGGGCATTGTTTATCTAGTACACTTCACACAAATAACTCAGACAAAAATAACTTTAATAGCTAGTGGACATGTACATCTGATTTACTGTACTTGCCACCAAGCCTTTAATTAGATAGTTACGTGTCTAGAGCAATATTTTCTGGTGCACATTGCAAGCTGATGGTTAATGTGAAAGAACATGCAGAGTAAGGCTTAATATACAACAAACTGTCAATCAATCCCATCACGGAGGTGACAGCTGAAGAGCTTACAAGACAACACATGATTAAAGACACTATACATTTCCAACAAAGGAAATACAAAACACTACTGGCAGCCTACAGAGAGCATGGAACATTTTCCATGACATAAGTTATCCGCAGGTCAGCTATTATATGTTTAAATAGATGTGTCTGTGCACGTTAGCTGTGAAATATCTCCAAGCAAGTTAATATAGTATCATAAAGGAGTTACCCCTAAGCACAATATGAAATAATTTGTTAAACACGAGCTTGACCTGTAGATTGTAAGGTCTTTGGATCACAACCCTACTGCACTAATTGCTATATAAATCAGTTATTATGTAACTCAACATGTACCCCAGTGCTAAGGAATTTGGTGGCACATTACAAATAAATAATGAGTCAATGTGACATATATTATCCACATTATATTAAGGATAATTTAACAGGACATTTCAGGCTACAAGCAATAATGAGTACTGAAAGGGTAAACTGTATTGTTCATGATTTTTTTTTTTTTTTTTTTTAAATGCACAGCTGTTTACAGTGATTTCAACTTCCCTCTGAATGCACATTGCACAAATTAAGTTCATACCCTTTAGAAATTGTCCTACAGTGCTTCTTCTGTCACTGACATGACAATGCTCACTGTTTTATATATAATAAAACTTTACACTCGTTTTTTCAATCTTTTTAAAAAAAAAAAAAAAAAAAAAAATATATATATATATATATATATATATTTATATATACACACACATACACACACACATATATTATATATATATATATATATATATATATATATATATATATATATATATATATATATATATATATACATACATACCTGTATATACAGGTGGCCCTCGTATTACAACGGTTCAATTTACACCGTTTCAGAATAACAACCTTTTTTTCCAGTCATGTGACTGCTATTGAGAAGCAGTGCATTTATTAAAATAGCCAGTAGATGGAGCTGTCCGCTTGTGTTGCAGCAAAGCCAAGCAAGCTGAAATTAATCAATTTAACCAGACCTGAGCTATCGAGCAGATTTCAAAGGAACAAGATCTTCCTTTCTATAAATCAGTCCAGATTGGGATGCGTAGAAAGAACCATTGCAGAAAAATGCAAGTGAAGTCTGTGTTGTGTGATTATTTTATTAGGTTTATAATGCGGTTTAGCAAATGTTTTTGTTCATTTAACGTAGTTTAATTATATATTCTGTGTTGTGTGATTATTTTATTAGGTTTATAATGCTGTTTAGCATTTAAAGTCTTCATTTCAAAGCTTTAAAAATAATGTATTGGGTGTTACTTATGACAATTTTGAGAGAGGCTTGGAACCTATATCCCTCACTTCCCATTGACTTACATTATAAACTGGGTTTCAATTTACAACGGTTTCGATTTACAACCATTCCTTCTGGAACCTAACCCCGGCATAAACTGAGGGCTACCTGTATATATATATATATATATATACACATACCTATATATATATATATATATATATATATATATATATATATATATATATATATATATATATATATATATATATATATATATACACACACACACACACATACATACATACATATACATACAGGTAGCCCTCAGTTTACACCAGGTTTAGGTTCCAAGAGGAATGGTTGTAAATCGAAACCGTTGTAAATTGAAGCCCAGTTTATAATGTAAGTCAATGGGAAGTGAGGGGGTTAGGTTCCAGGCCCCTCTCAAAATTGTCATAAGTAGCACCTAATACATTATTTTTAAAGCTTTGAAATGAAGACTTTAAATGCTAAACAGCATTATAAACCTAATAATATAGATTGTATCATCATTAAACTAAGTTTAATGAACAAAAACGTTTGCTAACAGCACCTAATTAAATAATCACACAATAGACTGCATCATTATCAAACTAATTTTAATAAATAAAAACGTTTTTTTACTTGCATTTTTCTGCAAACAGTTCTCTGCATTGTTAGTATGTTAGATAATATTGGGTCTGCACCTATTCTATGCATTTCAATCTGCAGTGATTAAGCAGTTAGGCACCCTCACCTCAAGCAGCTGAACAGGAAGATAATAGGGAGGTGGATGCTAAAACTTGTTGCTGGATAGATCTAGTCTGCTCTGTGTACACAGATCAATTTCAGGCTGTTAAGTTGCATAACTTTGCTGCAAAACAAGCGGACAGCTCCACCTACTGGCTATTTTAATTAGTGCACTTTGCTTTCCAAAGCTTTTCAATAGCAGTCACATGACTGAAAAAAAGGTTGTTATTCTGAAACGGCGCAAATTGAACCAGCATAAACAGAGGGCCACCTGTATATAGTATTGTTTTAATATTTGCTTTGAATACATAATTCTATCTAGCATTTGTTTATTGTTTAATATCTCTTTAAGATCACCCTTTTCAATTAAATAATGATAATATTTATATGAAACCAATGTCTGTTTAAGCATTTAATTACAAACCATGCTTGCCTATTTACACTACCCCTTCCCTTCACAGCAGTCCTAAAGGCACAATGAAGGAACATTTATTATCATTTGTCTACAAAGAATAACTGGATGCCAAACAATGGCAAGATTTAGATTGGCAGATTCTGTTTACACAAGTAATATCATATTATTCTGTAGCCTAGTCTGCAGGGTATCTTGCCCCAATTCTTGGCCCACCTGTTACACTTGTCATTAGTACTCAAATAGCAAAAGAAGAACCTACTTGGGAAACAGAGACTAATGAGAGAGGGAGCAGGTAAAATAAAAAACAGAAAAAGAGGAACAGAAAAAAAATACTGTTCCTCAAAATGGCTGATCAGGCAAATCTGGCACCTCCTCCTTTATATATATATATATTTATACCCTTTCCCTTGAATAAAAAAATGATGTGTATTTTGGACCTTTATGCTTTTTAATCATACCCTGGATACTTCTGTGTCCAAACTACTCTGGGAAAATACAATACAACTTATTCACTAGTACATAATAGAAGAGTGTGATAGAAAACATTTTTAAACTATAAAAAAATGTTATAGAGTAAACTGACCCAACCTGTAGTACTACCAATGAAACAGGTGACAGCAAAAGTATGGGGATTTTATAGGAGGGGCATAAAAAACATAATTTATGCTTACCAGATAAATTCCTTTCCTTCCTGGCAGGGAGAGTCCACAACTTCATTCCTTACTGTTGGGAAATACGCCTGGCCACCAGGAAGAGGCAAAGACACCCCAGCCAAAGGCTTAAATATCCCTCCCACTTCCCCTATCCCCCAGTCATTCTGCCAAGGGAACAAGGAAAACTAAGAGAAACATCAGGGTATAAAGGTGCCAGAAGAATTAATATAAAAAATGGAGCCGCTTATCAAAAAATAAATTACGGGTGGGGTCGTGGACTCTCCCTGCCAGGAAGGAAAGGAATTTATCTGGCAAGCAGAAATTATGTTTTCCTTCCATAAGGCAGGGAGAGTCCACGACTTTATTCCTTACTGTTGGGAAAACTATACCTAAGCTCCAGAGGACACTGAATGAATAACGGAAGAGAACAATAAAAAGAGGCAGACCCTATTCTGAGGGCACCACAGCCTGCAAAACTTTTCTCCTGAAAGCTGCTTCAGCCGAATCAAACACATCAAACTTGTAAAATTTAGAAAAAGTGTGTAAGGAGGACCAAGGTAGCCGCCTTACAAATCTGATCCACTGAGGATTCATTCTTAAAAGCCCAGGAGGAAGCCACTGCTCTAGTGGAATGAGCCATTATCCTCTCAGGAGGCTGTCTTCTCACTGTCTCATAAGCTAAATGGATGACACTCCTCAACCAGAAAGATAAGGAATTCGTAGAAGCCTTCTGCCCCTTACACTACCCCATATAGACGACAAACAAACAAAGAGGAAGAATGTCTTTATTCCTTAGTAGCCTGAAGATAGAACTTCAAGGCACGAACCACATCCAGATTATGGAGCAAGCTTTCCTTCGCTGAAAAAGGATTAGGACACAAGGAAGGAACAACAATCTCTTGATTAATGTTACGGTCCGACACCACCTTAGGGAGGAACCCTAATTTAGTACGTAAAACCGACTTATCAGCATGGAAAACAAGATAAGGGGAGTCACGTTGTAAAGCAGAAATCTCAGAAACTCTGCGCGCAGAGGTAATAGCCAGCAAAAAAAGAACCTTCCAAGATAACAATTTAATGTCAACAGTATGTATAGGCTCAAACTGAGCCTGCTACAAAACTCTATAAGAACAAAATTTAGGCTCCAAGGCGGAGCCCCAGATCTAAACACAGGTCTGATCCTAGTCAGAGCCTTAACAAAAGACTGGACATCTAGAAGCTCAGCCAATCTCTTGTGCAGTAACACCGGCAGGGCCATTATCTGTCCCTTCAGGGAACTAGCAGATAGACCCTTCTCCAGTCCATCCTGTAGAAAAGATAAAATTCTGGCAACCTTAACCTTATGCCAGGAAAAGCCATGCTCTTCACACCAGTACAAGTAAGTCCTCCACAATTTATGGATACGATGAGTAACTGGCTTACAAGCTTGTCCATAACACTCTCAGAGAACCCTCTCTTGGGTAAGACTAAGCGTTCAATCTCCACGCAGTCAGCCTCAGAGAATCTAGATTTTGATGAACAAAGGGACCCTGTATCAGCAGATCTCTGCGACAAGGTAACCTCCACTGAAGAGATTAGGACATCCCCACCAGATCCACAAACCACGTCCTTCACGGCCACGATGGAGCAATCAGAATCACAGATGCTTGCTCCTGCTTGATGAGAGTCACCACACGAGGGAGAAGCGGTAATGGAGCAAAAAGATATACGAGTCTGAACCTCCATAGTACTGATAGGGCATCTATCACTTTCGCCCTCGACCCATAGCTGGGTAGCTTGGTATTGAGGTGGGATGCCATGAGATCTATCTCCGGTGTCCCCCACTTGCTGCATATCTCTGCAAACACCTTGCCTGCTGAGAAAGTCCGCTTCCCAGTTGTCCACACCCGGAAAGTGGATTGCTGACAGTGTACATCTGTGAGTCTCCGTGCAGTATAATATCTGAAATACTTCTCTCATTGCCAAAGAACTTCTCGTTCCCCCCTGATGGTTGATGTAGGTTATATTGTCTGATAAGAATCTGATAAACTGGGACAAACCCAGAAGGGGCCAAGCCTTCAAGGCATTGAAGATTGGCCAGAGTTCCAAAATATTGATCGGAAGGCAGGACTCCTCCTGAGTCCACAGACCTTGTGCCTTCTTGGCACCCCAAACGGTTCCCAGCTGGAAAGGCTTGCGTCCGTAGTCACAATTTCCCAGGGTAGTCTCAAGAAGCACGTGCCTTGGGACAGATGGTCTGCACAGAGCCACCAAGAGAGCAAGTCTCTCGATAGGTTGTCCAGCACGATCTGTTGAGACAGATCTGAATGGTCACTGTTCCATTGTCTCAGCATGCATAGCTGTAAGGGTCTGAGATGGAATCTGGCAAAAGGAATAATGTCCATACGGGACACCATGAGTCCAATCACCTCTATACACTGAGCCACTGAGGGTCTCAAAGATGCCTGGAGGGCAAGACATGCAGTAGTTAGCTTGCAATGTCTCTGATCTGTGAGGAATATCCTCATGGATACGGAGTCTATTATTGTCCCTAGGAAGTTCATCCTTGTATTTGGAGAAAGAGAACACTTTTTCAAGTTTATCTTCTATCCATGTGATCGAAGAAGATTGAGAAGGGACTCTGAATGTTCTTCCGCTAGATGAAAAGATGGTGCCTGTACCAAGATATCGTCTAAGTAAGGCGCTACTGCAATACCTCGTGTTCTGGCAATGGCTAGAAGAGCCCCCAGAACCTTCGAAAATATCCTTGGAGCAGTAGCTAGGCCAAATGTAAGAGCTATGAACTGGAAGTGCTGGACTAGAAAGGCAAACCTCAGGAACTGAAAATGTTCCCTGTGTATCGGGACGTGAAGGTATGCATCCTTCTGGTCTATTGTGGTCATAAACTGTCCTTCCTGAACTAGAGATAGGATTGGCCATAATGTCTCCATCTTCAAAGAGGGAACACTCAGAAACCTGTTTAGGCACTTTAGGTCCAGAATTGGACGAAAAGTTCCCTCTTCTTTGGAACCACGAAAAGGTTTAAATAAAACCCCAAACCTCTTTCTGCTGTAGGTACCGGGACAATTACTTCTAGAGAGGAGAGATTCCGTACGCAACCTAAGAAGGCAGCCATCTTTTCTGGTCTTGTACACAGACTGGAGAGAAGGAATCTGCCCCTGGACGGATGAGACTTGAATCCTATCCTATATCCCTGAGATAAAACCTCCAGGAACCAAGGGTCCTGTACATCCTGAAACCAAGCATCTGAAAAAAGAGACAATCTGCCCCCTACTCGATCCGATCCCGGATCGGGGACCGCCCCTTCATGCTGATTTGTTCTCGGCGGGCTCCTTAGTCTCTTTGGACTTATTTCAGGACTGAGCCGGCTTCCAATTACTCTTGGGCTGCTCGGACTTGGAGGAAGATTGCTGTCATTGTGATTTGTCAAAATGAATGGAACGAAAATTAGACAATTGCCGTCCCTTAGGCCTATTTTTCTTATCCTGCGGTAGGAAGGCACCTTTCCCTCCGGTAACCATAGAAATAATGGAGTCCAGCCTTGACCGAATAAAATCTTCCCCTTGAATGGAAGAGAAAGAAGTCTGGATTTAGAAGTCATAACTGCAGATTAACCAGAGAGCCTGGTGGGCTAGGACTGCAAAGCCAGAAGCCTTTGCATTTATGCGAATAATCTGCATATTCGCATCACAGATGATGGAGTTAGCAATTCTCAGAGCCTTAATTCTCTCCTGAATATCCTTGAGGGGAGTCTCCGCCTCAATGAGCCCTGACAGAGTGTTGCACCAGTAGGTAGCTGTTCTAGCAACCGTGGCTACAGCTGCTGCCAGTTGAAATAAAAACCCTGTTTGTTGAAATATCTTCCTCAGAAAGGTTTCCATTTTCTAATCCATAGGCTCTCTAAAAGAAGAACTATCCTTCAGAGGGATAGTAGTACGCTTAGCCAGCGTAGAAATAGCGCCATCCACCTTAGGGATGGAACCCCACAAGTCTAATTGAGAGTCAGGGACCGGGAATTTTTTTTTAAAAGTAGACAAGGGTGAAAAAGAAGTTCCTATTCTTTCCCATTCGTTACTAATAATGTTCGCCATTTTAACTTGCACAGAAAAAGTCAGAGGGACCTTCCTATCTTCATAAACCCTGTCTAATTTAGGGATCTTAGGTTCCTTAGGGAGTGTAGCCTCTGGAACCTCTAGCATAGACAGAACCTCCTTTAATAAAAAATGCAGATGCTCAATTTTAAATCTAAAGTATGGTTCCTACGCTGAAGGAGGTTTAGAAACTGAAGTCTCCGACTCAGAAAATTCAACCTCTGAAACTACAGAGGTTAACTCATCCTCAGATAGCTGAGACATAGTAGCAAAATCCGACATATATTTAGATGACTATAGGTCAGGAAAACTATGTTTAAACTTTCTCTTGCGTTTGTTAGAGCGAGGTAAGGCACTCAGGGCCGTATACACCGCCGATTGTAACTGCGAGGTAAAGTCCGCAGGAAAAAAGTCCCCTCCAGATGTAGGATTAGATGAGCCGCTGGGAACTGCGGAAAGAGTAATAATCTCTTGGAACCCAGATTCCTGAGAGGTTAATAGCGCTATAAGTATTAGCAGGCTTGTCTCCCTTCTTAGACTTTAGAACAGTGCTTAGGCAAATAGAACAAAATTGAGCAGGCGGGCAAACCATGGCCTTCTTACAATATAAACAGGAATTCTTCATTGGTACAGAAGGAGAGGAACCTTCTAATGTAATATCAGAGTCCTCCATAGCTAGGATATATTCACAGAAAGACAGACAAAAAGAAAACACTTTATTAAAAAAAACGGCACCTTTATAATCCCAATGGCTGGGGCACTCACCACCTCCTAGACCCAGACAGCTAACAGAGAAAACGGTCTCCTTAGGAGCGATGTTTGCAGCAAGATCGTAGGAAAAACGAAAAGATAGCACCCAGTCACGTAGTGCGTAGGACAGGACTTCCCCTTCCCCTGCTATGAAAAAGGCGCCAAGCTATTATGAGCTGTGCAACACACCAAAATGAAAGTGAAACCCGTTTGTTTCAAGCCAAAAGCAAACTGTATATGAGCCCAAAAAACTCTCACATTAAAGCAGTTATAAATGACCCCTTGATGTTCAAATATTCTCCATGAGATATTAACCCATGATCCTATCGAGGCATAAAGGAGCCACACTGTGACCCTGTATAGTAAAAAGAGTATATATATATATATATATATATATATATATATAAAACAATCTTACCTCCAGGATCCATGCTGTGGAACAGGTACAACCTCTCAAGTGTGACAGTCTTGCAGTGACGCCTCTGACATGGACTTGAGTTTGTAACAGCAAGCAGTGAAACTCGTCAACACTGATTGCCCGGGAGCTGTTAGGCGGCAGTATAGATGGGTTCGAAGAAAAATGTTCCCTGCATCTCCAGACTAACTTTCATCAATACTCTCACTGAGAGGTTGACATGATTAATTAAAACTCCAGTCCTTTCTTGAAGGGAACATACCCATTAAAGGACTATCTAAATCTTCTTCTCTGCCACCTGCTATAGTGATGAAAGGCAAATAATGACTGAGGGATAGGGGGAAGTGGGAGGGATATTTAAATGGACACTGAACCCAATTTTTTTCTTTCTTAATTCAGATAGAGCATGCAATTTTAGGTAACTTTCTAATTTACTCTTATTATCACATTTTCTTCATTCTCTTGGTATCTTTATTTGAAATGCAAGAATGTAAGTTTAGATGCCGGCCCATTTTTGGTGAATAACCTGGGTTATTCTTGCTGATTGGTGGATAAATTCATCCACCAATAAAAAAGTGCTATCCAGAGTCCTGAACCAAAAAAGAAGCTTAGATGTCTTCTTCTTCAAATAAAGATAATTTGGGGTTTAGTGTCCCTTTAAGCCTTTGGCTGGGGTGTCTTTGCCTCCTCCTGGTGGCCAGGTGTTGTATTTCTCAACAGTAAGGAATGACGTTGTGGACTCTCCCTGCCTTATGATTTAATAATAGTTTCATTAGGGGAATATTCTAAGCCCAATAAATATAAAATCTTATCTATTAAATATTAAAACAATCGGTCTACAGGAAACATGAACATGTTTACATTACACGGATGAACAAACCAGATAATGCAAATGTTTACAGGTGAGAGCATCTGCATCTGATGCTTTACAGAAGACAACAGATGCTTCTGCTGAACAAAACTATCCACTATATTTATGTAGAAGATAAACGCTAAGAAGATAAATTGTGGATAAAGTCTTTGTAATTACTTTTCAAGGAACGAATACATTTTTCTGGTTATACCAGGTGCCCAAGGTTATTTAAATCCAGTTTATTTATTTATGTGTTTTTCTTTTGGTTTTGCAGAACCCCCCCCCCCCCAAAAAAAAATGAGTTACCAAAGGTTAAGCCTCATTAACTTTATAGCAACTGAACCGTGTATTAAATGTCTAATTTTATTATATAAAGTGCTTTTGTTTTTTAATTAACCCTTGGGTAAGAACAACACACACACAAAACATAATGCTCTGCTGCCTCTTGTCTTCAAGTTAAACTCTTTAACAAGCCTATTAAATATCAGTGTAAGAGTCTAACATTTTCTCTTTTTTGGGGGCTAAAGAAATGTTAATTTCTTGTTCTCATCTAAAAATACAGATGTACTCTAACAATATAATAAAAACAAACACACATTTATATCCAAATAAAATATATTAATTTTACCATAGTCAATGATTCAAGTGTCACAAAATACCCTAATCTTTACTGCATAGCAATGTTACACAAGGAGATTTCTTATATTACATTAGCTATGCCTTTAATTCATTTTCCATAAAAACAAGAACTGGAACCACTAAAAGGCATATTTGGCCAAAAGCCTTTGCTTGTATCATTTACCTGGTATGCTGCTGTAACAAACTTCCACTGTACTTGTACTAACATTTATATAACTGGCATAGCAGGAATTGTGCTATTTCATTCACTCACAAATCTCTCTGCAAGACCCCCTACAGTCCACCTGTCACTTTAAGAGGGTGGTGGGATTAATCCCTGTTGCTCAGTCAGTTCCATATTCCATTAGAAGCAGTCACTTTCTCAAAGTCAGAAGTCATTTCAGGTTTGGTTTCTGGAAGGTCAGTAGTTCTGCTTGGCTGCTCTGTTATTTCACACTTCAATAAACACAAAAACCTACTCAAAAATCTAATTCGCAATTAAAACCATTTATCACATTTGAGAGGGGTTTATTTAAAACACTACCTCCAAACAAGTTTTACTGTATCCAAATGGTTGTGGCTAGAATGCATATCTGTTCAGAGGCAGAGCTTTTGCTATTTTTAAATTAAACAGAATTAACTCCAGATGATTTATCCAAAATCGGCTCCATAATTGAAAAATACTCATTGTTCTTCATTTACTATAGTGCGTAATATCAAAATGTAATGAGAAGGGCAGTGAAGTTCACTTTTCTTCTGTCAGTACACTTCCTTCTATCACCTAGTGTAGTGCTGAATATGCCACTTTCATGAAACAATGACAACTTTACTGAAAAAACAATGGGGATAGAAAATGTAATTAGTTCCATTAGTTCAAGCAATCAACATTATACAACTAAGTTTTCTAGAAGCAGAATGTGAAGCTGAGTTTCTGCTTTGATGAATAAGTGTAGAGAAAATGTTGTTGGCATTCTGAGATTCCAAAAAACATCATATGATTAATTTAATTCAAAAGATTTATTGTCATATTAAAATGTTAACAAGCCACGCATGGTCTGTGTCGTCTAGGGTTTAATCACAGGAATGCATGAAGTTAGTAGGGGAGTGGCCTAAATAATTCATTTGACATAAGCTAATGAACTATGCATGTCTTCTATTATCTTACCAGTAAAGCATTTGATTTTTTTTCATTGTCTGATGCTGTTGCGATACTTTGAAATCAAGTCCTGACAACATTTCACATCACTATATAAAAAAAACCTCTATCTAACATGTAAGTTATATTTCGGTAATATGTCAAGTTTAGTTCTTTTAAGGATTAGATACAGGTACTCCGCTCAGTCTGCCAAAATTCTCTCTGTTTTAGCAGTTGTACCTTTATTCTGCAAAGTGATTAAAGGGATACTAAACTCACATTTTTTCTTTCACGATTCAGATCATGCAATTTTATACAACTTTCTAATTTACTTATATTATAACTTTTTATTTGTTCTCCTGCTATCTTTACTTGAAAAAGCAGGAATGTAAAGGCCCATTTTTTGTCTCAGCACCTGGGTAGCACTTGCTGATTAGTGGCAAAATGTAGACACCAATCAGCAAGCGCGACCCAGGTGCTGAAATTAAAATGGGCCGGCTCCTAAGATTTCATTCCTGATTTTCAAATAAAGATACTAAGAGAATGAAAAACAGAATTTATGTTTACCTGATAAATTTCTTTCTCCAACGGTGTGTCCGGTCCACGGCGTCATCCTTACTTGTGGGATATTCTCCTCCCCAACAGGAAATGGCAAAGAGCCCAGCAAAGCTGGTCACATGATCCCTCCTAGGCTCCGCCTACCCCAGTCATTCGACCGACGTTAAGGAGGAATATTTGCATAGGAGAAACCATATGGTACCGTGGTGACTGTAGTTAAAGAAAATAAAATATCAGACCTGATTAAAAAAACCAGGGCGGGCCGTGGACCGGACACACCGTTGGAGAAAGAAATTTATCAGGTAAACATAAATTCTGTTTTCTCCAACCTAGGTGTGTCCGGTCCACGGCGTCATCCTTACTTGTGGGAACCAATACCAAAGCTTTAGGACACGGATGAAGGGAGGGAGCAAATCAGGTCACCTAAATGGAAGGCACCACGGCTTGCAAAACCTTTCTCCCAAAAATAGCCTCAGAAGAAGCAAAAGTATCAAACTTGTAAAATTTGGTAAAAGTGTGCAGTGAAGACCACGTCGCTGCCCTACATATCTGATCAACAGAAGCCTCGTTCTTGAAGGCCCATGTGGAAGCCACAGCCCTAGTGGAATGAGCTGTGATTCTTTCGGGAGGCTGCCGTCCGGCAGTCTCGTAAGCCAATCTGATGATGCTTTTAATCCAAAAAGAGAGAGAGGTAGAAGTTGCTTTTTGACCTCTCCTTTTACCTGAATAAACAACAAACAAGGAAGATGTTTGTCTAAAATCCTTTGTAGCATCTAAGTAGAATTTTAGAGCGCGAACAACATCCAAATTGTGCAACAAACGTTCCTTCTTTGAAACTGGTTTCGGACACAGAGAAGGTACGATAATCTCCTGGTTAATGTTTTTGTTAGAAACAACTTTTGGAAGAAAACCAGGTTTAGTACGTAAAACCACCTTATCTGCATGGAACACCAGATAAGGAGGAGAACACTGCAGAGCAGATAATTCTGAGACTCTTCTGGCAGAAGAAATCGCAACTAAAAACAAAACTTTCCAAGATAATAACTTAATATCAACGGAATGTAAGGGTTCAAACGGAACCCCCTGAAGAACTGAAAGAACTAAATTGAGACTCCAAGGAGGAGTCAAAGGTTTGTAAACAGGCTTGATTCTAACCAGAGCCTGCACAAAGGCTTGAACATCTGGCACAGCTGCCAGCTTTTTGTGAAGTAATACCGACAAGGCAGAAATCTGTCCCTTCAGGGAACTTGCAGATAATCCTTTTTCCAATCCTTCTTGAAGGAAGGATAGAATCCTAGGAATCTTAACCTTGTCCCAAGGGAATCCTTTAGATTCACACCAACAGATATATTTTTTCCAAATTTTGTGGTAAATCTTTCTAGTCACAGGCTTTCTGGCCTGAACAAGAGTATCGATAACAGAATCTGAGAATCCTCGCTTCGATAAAATCAAGCGTTCAATCTCCAAGCAGTCAGCTGGAGTGAAACCAGATTCGGATGTTCGAACGGACCCTGAACAAGAAGGTCTCGTCTCAAAGGTAGCTTCCAAGGTGGAGCCGATGACATATTCACCAGATCTGCATACCAAGTCCTGCGTGGCCACGCAGGAGCTATCAAGATCACCGACGCCCTCTCCTGCTTGATCCTGGCTATCAGCCTGGGGATGAGAGGAAATGGCGGGAACACATAAGCTAGTTTGAAGGTCCAAGGTGCCACTAGTGCATCCACTAGAGCCGCCTTGGGATCCCTGGATCTGGCCCCGTAGCAAGGAACTTTGAAGTTCTGACGAGAGGCCATCAGATCCATGTCTGGAATGCCCCACAGGTGAGTGACTTGGGCAAAGATTTCCGGATGGAGTTCCCACTCCCCCGGATGCAATGTCCGCCGACTCAGAAAATCCGCTTCCCAATTTTCCACTCCTGGGATGTGGATAGCAGACAGGTGGCAGGAGTGAGACTCCGCCCAAAGAATTATTTTGGTTACTTCTTCCATCGCTAGGGAACTCCTTGTTCCCCCCTGATGGTTGATGTACGCAACAGTCGTCATGTTGTCTGATTGAAACCGTATGAACCTGGTCCTCGCAAGCTGGGGCCAGGCCTGGAGAGCATTGAATATCGCTCTCAGTTCCAGAATATTTATCGGTAGAAGAGATTCTTCCCGAGACCAAAGACCCTGAGCTTTCAGGGATCCCCAGACCGCGCCCCAGCCTATCAGACTGGCGTCGGTCGTGACAATGACCCACTCTGGTCTGTGGAACATCATCCCTTGAGACAGATTGTCCAGGGACAGCCACCAACGGAGTGAGTCTCTGGTCTTCTGATTTACTTGTATCTTCGGAGACAAGTCTGTATAGTCCCCATTCCACTGACTGAGCATGCACAGTTGTAATGGTCTTAGATGAATGCGCGCAAAAGGAACTATGTCCATCGCCGCCACCATCAACCCGATCACTTCCATGCACTGAGCTATGGAAGGAAGAGGAACGGAATGAAGTATCCGACAAGAGTCCAGAAGCTTTGTTTTTCTGGCCTCTGTTAGAAAGATCCTCATTTCTAAGGAGTCTATAATTGTTCCCAAGAAGGGAACCCTTGTTGACGGGGATAGAGAACTCTTTTCCACGTTCACTTTCCAGCCGTGAGATCTGAGAAAGGCCAGGACAATGTCCGTGTGAGCCTTTGCTTGAGGAAGGGACGACGCTTGAATCAGAATGTCGTCCAGGTAAGGTACTACTGCAATGCCCCTTGGTCTTAGCACCGCTAGAAGGGACCCTAGTACCTTTGTGAAAATCCTTGGAGCAGTGGCTAATCCGAAAGGAAGCGCCACGAACTGGTAATGTTTGTCCAGGAATGCAAACCTTAGGAACCGATGATGTTCCTTGTGGATAGGAATATGTAGATACGCATCCTTTAAATCCACCGTGGTCATGAATTGACCTTCCTGGATGGAAGGAAGGATAGTTCGGATGGTTTCCATCTTGAACGATGGGACCTTGAGAAATTTGTTTAAGATCTTGAGATCTAGGATTGGTCTGAACGTTCCCTCTTTTTTGGGAACTATGAACAGATTGGAGTAGAACCCCATCCCCTGTTCTCTTAATGGAACAGGATGAATCACTCCCATTTTTAACAGGTCTTCTACACAATGTAAGAACGCCTGTCTTTTTATGTGGTCTGAAGACAACTGCGACCTGTGGAACCTCCCCCTTGGGGGAAGTCCCTTGAATTCCAGAAGATAACCCTGGGAGACTATTTCTAGCGCCCAAGGATCCAGAACATCTCTTGCCCAAGCCTGAGCGAAGAGAGAGAGTCTGCCCCCCACCAGATCCGGTCCCGGATCGGGGGCCAATATTTCATGCTGTCTTGGTAGCAGTGGCAGGTTTCTTGGCCTGCTTTCCCTTGTTCCAGCCTTGCATTGGTCTCCAAGCTGGCTTGGCCTGAGAAGTATTACCCTCTTGCTTAGAGGACGTAGCACCTTGGGCTGGTCCGTTTTTACGAAAGGGACGAAAATTAGGTCTATTTTTTGCCCTGAAAGGCCGATCCTGAGGAAGGGCGTGGCCCTTACCCCCAGTGATATCAGAGATAATCTCTTTCAAGTCAGGACCAAACAACGTTTTCCCCTTGAAAGGAATGTTTAGTAGCTTGTTCTTGGACGACGCATCAGCCGACCAAGATTTCAACCAAAGCGCTCTGCGCGCCACAATAGCAAACCCAGAGTTCTTAGCCGCTAACTTAGCCAATTGCAAAGAGGCGTCTAGAGTGAAAGAATTAGCCAATTTGAGAGCATTGATTCTGTCCATAATCTCCTCATAAGGAGGAGAGTCACTATCGAGCACCTTAAGCAGTTCATCAAACCAGAAATATGCGGCAGTAGTGACAGGGACAATGCATGAAATGGGTTGTAGAAGGTAACCCTGCTGAACAAACATCTTTTTAAGCAAACCTTCTAATTTTTTATCCATAGGATCTTTGAAAGCACAACTATCCTCTATGGGAATAGTGGTGCGTTTGTTTAAAGTAGAAACCGCTCCCTCGACCTTGGGGACTGACTGCCATAAGTCCTTTCTGGGGTCGACCATAGGAAACAATTTTTTAAATATGGGGGGAGGGACGAAAGGAATACCGGGCCTTTCCCATTCTTTATTAACAATGTCCGCCACCCGCTTGGGTATAGGAAAAGCTTCTGGGAGCCCCGGCACCTCTAGGAACTTGTCCATTTTACATAGTTTCTCTGGGATGACTAAATTTTCACAATCATCCAGAGTGGATAATACCTCCTTAAGCAAAATGCGGAGATGTTCCAATTTAAATTTAAATGTAATCACATCAGATTCAGCCTGCTGAGAAATGTTCCCTAAATCAGTAATTTCTCCCTCAGACAAAACCTCCCTGGCCCCCTCAGATTGGGTTAGGGGCCCTTCAGAGATATTAATATCAGCGTCGTCATGCTCTTCAGTAACTAAAACAGAGCAGCCACGCTTACGCTGACAAGGGTTCATTTTGGCTAAAATGTTTTTGACAGAATTATCCATTACAGCCGTTAATTGTTGCATAGTAAGGAGTATTGGCGCGCTAGATGTACTAGGGGCCTCCTGAGTGGGCAAGACTCGTGTAGACGAAGGAGGGAATGATGCAGTACCATGCTTACTCCCCTCACTTGAGGAATCATCTTGGGCATCATTGTCATTATCACATAAATCACATTTATTTAAATGAATAGGAATTCTGGCTTCCCCACATTCAGAACACAGTCTATCTGGTAGTTCAGACATGTTAAACAGGCATAAACTTGAACAGAAAGTACAAAAATCGTTTTAAAATAAAACCGTTACTGTCACTTTAAATTTTAAACTGAACACACTTTATTACTGCAATTGCGAAAAAACATGAAGGAATTGTTCAAAATTCACCAAATTTTCACCACAGCGTCTTAAAGCTTTGAAAATATTGCACACCAATTTTGGAAGCTTTAACCCTTAAAATAACGGAACCGGAGCCGTTTTAAGCTTTAAACCCCTTTACAGTCCCTGGTATCTGCTTTGCTGAGACCCAACCAAACCCAAAGGGGAATACGATACCAAATGACGCCTTCAGAAGTCTTTTATAAGTATCAGAGCTCCTCTCACATGCGACTGCATGCCATGCCTCTCAAAAACAAGTGCGCAACACCGGCGCGAAAATGAGACTCTGCCTATGCTTTGGGAAAGCCCCTAAAGAATAAGGTGTCTAAAACAGTGCCTGCCGATATTATTATATCAAAATACCCATAAAAAATGATTCCTCAAGGCTAAATATGTGTTAATAATCAATCGATTTAGCCCAGAAAAAGTCTACAGTTTAAATAAGCCCTTGTGAAGCCCTTATTTACAATCGTAATAAACATGGCTTACCGGATCCCATAGGGAAAATGACAGCTTCCAGCATTACATCGTCTTGTTAGAATGTGTCATACCTCAAGCAGTAAGAGACTGCACACTGTTCCCCCAACTGAAGTTAATTGCTCTCAACAGTCCTGTGTGGAACAGCCATGGATTTTAGTTACGGTTGCTAAAATCATTTTCCTCATACAAACAGAATTCTTCATCTCTTTTCTGTTTCTGAGTAAATAGTACGTACCAGCACTATTTGAAAATAACAAACTCTTGATTGAATAATGAAAAACTACAGTTAAACACTAAAAAACTCTAAGCCATCTCCGTGGAGATGTTGCCTGTACAACGGCAAAGAGAATGACTGGGGTAGGCGGAGCCTAGGAGGGATCATGTGACCAGCTTTGCTGGGCTCTTTGCCATTTCCTGTTGGGGAGGAGAATATCCCACAAGTAAGGATGACGCCGTGGACCGGACACACCTAGGTTGGAGAAAATTGCATGCTCTATCTGAATTATGAAAGAAAAGAAATTGGGTTATGTACTAGAGTTCAGAATAAATGTTCTTTTAATAACATTAAAAAAATGTTTCATTGACTGGGGCACAAAGTCTAATATGAGAGCATGCTGAGAGTTCCAACTACTGTCCTCACACAAGACATGATTTAAGGATTTTTTTTAACCCCTTAACGACCGAGGACGTGCAGGGTACGTCCTCAAAAAAAAGGCAGTTAACGCCTGAGGACGTACCCTGCACGTCCTCGGTGTGGAAAGCAGCTGGAAGCGATCCTGCTCGCTTCCAGCTGCTTTCCGGTTATTGCAGTGATGCCTCGATATCGAGGCATCCTGCAATAACCATTTTTAGCCATCCGGTGCAGAGAGAGCCACTCTGTGGCCCTCTCTGCACCGGACATTAACGGCTAAGTTCGTTGGTGGGTGGGAGCCGGTGTGGGAGGTGGGTGGCGGCCATCGATGGCCTTTGTGATGCGGAGGGGGGCGGGGACGCGCACGGGGAGGCCGGGCGGGCGCGTGCACGGGGAGGGAGCGGGTGGGAACCACTACGCTGCAGAAATTTTTTAGTTAGAAGTGGGGATCAAAGGGGTAATTATATTTATTTGGTGATCGGTTTGGCTGGTGGGGTATTGGACTGTGGGGGGAAGCTACACTACAGAAACAAATAAAAAAAAAATAATAAAAAAAAACATTTTTATTTGCAAACTGGGTACTGGCAGACAGCTGCCAGTACCCAAGATGGCCCCAATAAGGCAGAGGGGGAGGGTTAGGGAGCTATTTTGGGGGGATCAGGGAGGTTGAGGGCTAAGGGGGGACCCTAAATAGCAGCATATGTAAATATGCTAAAAAAATTATTATTTTTTTTAATACCTTTTATTTTAGTACTGGCAGACTTTCTGCCAGTACTTAAGATGGCGGGGACAATTGTGGGGTGGGGGAGGGAAGAGAGCTGTTTGGGAGGGATCAGGGGGTGGGATGTGTCAGGTGGGAGTCTGATCTCTACACTAAAGCTAAAATTAACCCTGCAAGCTCTCTACAAACTACCTAATTAACCCCTTCACTGCTGGCCATAATACACATGTGATGCGCAGCAGCATTTAGCGGCCTTCTAATTACCAAAAAGCAACACCAAAGCCATATATGTCTGCTATTTCTGAACAAAGGGGATCCCAGAGAAGCATTTAAAACCATTTGTGCCATAATTGCACAAACTGTTTGTAAATAATTTTAGTGAGAAACCTAAAGTTTGAAAAAGTGAACAATTTTTTTTTATTTGATTGCTTTTGGCGGTGAAATGGTGGCATGAAATATACCAAAATGGGCCTAGATCAATACTTGGGGTTGTCTACTACACTACACTAGAGCTAAAATTAACCCTAGAAGCTCCCTACATGCTCCCTAATTAACCCATTCACTGCTGGGCATAATACACGTGTGGTGCGCAGTGGCATTTAGCAGCCTTCTAATTACCAAAAAGCAAAGCCAAAGCCATATATGTCTGCTATTTATGAACAAAGGGGATCCCAGAGAAGCATTTACAACCATTTATTCCATAATTTCATGAGTTGTTTGTAAATAATTTCAGTGAGAAACCTAAAGTTTGTGAAAAAATTTGTGAAAAAGTAAAAAAAATGTTTTATTTGATCGCATTCGGCGGTGAAATGGTGGCATGAAATATACCAAAATGGGCCTAGATCAATACTTTGGGATGTCTTCTAAAAAAAATATATACATGTCAATGGATATTCAGAGATTCCTGAAAGATATTAGTGTCCCAATGTAACTAGCACTAATTTTGAAAAAAAGTGGTTTGGAAATGGCAAAGTGCTACTTGTATTTATGGCCCTATAACTTGCAAAAAAAGCAAAGAACATGTAAACATTGGGTATTTCTAAACTCAGGACAAAATTTAGAAACTATTTAGCATGGGTGTTTTTTGGTGGTTGTAGATGTGTAACAGATTTTGGGGGTCAAAGTTAGAAAAAGTGTGTTTTTTTGCATTTTTTCCTCATATTTTATAATATTTTTTATAGTAAATTATAAGATATGATGAAAATAATGGTATATTTTGAAAGTCCATTTAATGGCGAGAAAAACGGTATATAATATGTGTGGGTACAGTAAATGAGTAAGAGGAAAATTACAGCTAAACACAAACACAGCAAAAATGTAAAAATAGCCTTGGTCCCAAACGGACAGAAAATGGAAAAGTGCTGTGGTCATTAAGGGGTTAAAATCGTTTTATGTTTCCCAGGATCATTGTCTGAAACTGGACTCAGACTATAGTTAAAAAGAAAACAATTCAATCAGATAGATTTAAAGCAAATACAGCCAATGCCTGGGTTTACTAGAAGTATATACAAAAGTGGGTGGGGCTAGTTAAAAATAATTCTGAATAGCATCTGTGCATTAAAACTACATATAAATTAGCCATGTAAATTACAATTATCACATTTTGGGATATCCAAAAACACAAGTCTAATGAGAGATGTGATACGTACCTGCACATTTTACACCCTGAGCGATGAGTCCCCACATGAAGTTTGCACAATACTCACACCAGTGAGGACCCCTGAATGTGTGTACCTGTGAAATAGACACAGTAGTCACTAAAACGCATCCCAAAATTAGAATATCTTCAGTACTATCATAGTCATCTATAAAGCATGCACAACAAAACATAATGGATCAAGACCTAAAAAAAATGTTTTTGACCAAAGCAAATAACCAAAAAAAGCAAAAAATATGTCTGCTAAAATTTTCAGAATACAATGCCACCTACCAAGCTATCCATAGTTGAAAGTATATGTGAAGTTAAAACAGGGGTTTGATACCATAATTACTCTTAACATGTTTGGTGTGTAGAAAATCTGCCTTGCTGGGAAATCAATTAGATTATTTTTTCATTTTTAAACATTGTCACTTCCGAGCGTGCCGCATAAACCTATTGGCCATTTCACTGCTAGAAATTATTAAAACAAGGCTTGCAAAATCCAGGAATATAGGTAACCACAGCTTCTAAAATGTATTTTTGTGCTTTTTTTTTTTTGCAGATTATTCATCACGTACCTAATTCCTTCCCTGGCTCTAAGTATGTGTGGTAGATTCCTAAATATTTAGGTTGGTCCCTAAGTACATATAAATTTGTGAACCTTGCACTATCATCTACAAAAGAATAACAGCAGGCACAATATGTGGGTGGCACTGAACATAAAGCTGTTTTGTAGAATTGTTAACATATCAAGTACACATTTGAGACAACTTCCATATGGAGCTGACACCAGCATGCAATACAGATGGTTTAAGCGATCCTAAAGGTTTACAACAACAGAGATGAATTACAGTAGTTATGTTTAGTGTTCCTAAAACTAATACAATATTTATTCCTTCATTAATACATGACAAATATTAAATAGAGAAGCAGTCAAGTGGTTTTGAAAAGTTACAGCTACCACACCATAGCTTTATGGGTAACATCAAACTAACGACATACTAGAAAACTTAATGCTGGTCTTAAAGTGTATTCCCACTAATACTTGTTTAGTGGAAGGAACAGGGTAATAATTGTTTTTCATAGTATTTCATCCCTAACACACCATATTTTTATTTTATAATTCATATAAAACAGTTCAATTTTAATTATACAAACAAAGCAAAATAATTGTGAAAAAAAACAAACAAAAGCTCATTTAAATTGTGCTGAATAATAATAATAATAATATTACTATAGATTTTTCCTTATTTTCCTCACTAATTAAAGACTTTGTGCACGTTCGTTTATTTTGTAGTTATCTTGGCCAGAAAACACAATTCTCAATGTAAAATGGTACTTAAAAAGCGCTCTCCTGTTGGTAACTTTTAGAAAACTAATTTAAAAATTATGAAATTTATTAGTGGGTATTAAAGTTGGAGTGTTTATTGTGGATGAAACTAATCTATATTGACGTTGGCAATAAATGTATAATGGAAATCAATGCAACTCTATATAAACAGAACAGCAGAAATGTGATTATACAGTATATAATCATCACAAACTGCCTCATGCGTCAAACCATCAGCATATTTGTAATCTCTTTGCTGCCAGAGGGCCTCTAGATACATTGATATGCATTGCTTTTGTAAACCCTCTGGCAGCCAAAACTGTAAAGGTGACATTCTAATATTGAAGCCATGCCACTCTGTAGACACATAAAAAGCAAGCACAGCTTTATGGTTATAACTTATATGCTACAGGGAGAACTGTGACCATAAACTAATATTTATATTGCATAGGTTATGGTAATTGACAAATGTATAGGAAATGGTTTTATATAATTACAAATAGAATAATACAAATAGTTAAGGGCCAGCAGTAAGACTCTAGTGACTGCCATAATGCATGATGCCAGTTGTGTGCTTTATTGCTCACTCAGGCACAAATCCTACAATATGTCAACATTCTACCATCTTGTTTACATGTTTAGAAGTATTTCATGAATACAGAGCTAACATGTCATGCTCCCGTCACAGACAGATGTTGTTTCTATGCAGAGGAAGCTGCCTCCTCTGGCATTAAAGGGACATAATACCCATATGCTAAATCACTTGAAACTGATGCAGTATAACTGTAAAAAGCTGACAGGAAAATATCACCTGAGCATCTCTATGTAAAAAAGGAAGATATTTTACCTCACAATCTCCTCAGCTCAGCAGAGTAAGTTCTGTGTAAAAAGTTATACTCAGCTGCTCCCAGCTGCAGGTAAAAAAATTAAAAAAAATGAAGAAATGAACAGCAGCCAATCAGCATCAGCAGTGCTGAGGTCATGAACTCTTACTGTGATCTCATGAGATTTGACTTAACTCTCATGAGATTTCATAGTAAGCTTCCTTTACCTGATTGGTGAAATAATATGAGAGTGCACGATGCTAGTCCCTTCAGATGTCCCAGGACAAACACACTAAAATGCTGCTTAGAAATCCTTTACAATGGGAGGTGGCTACTGAGGAACTTTTGAGGTAAAATATCTTTCTTTTTTACCTAGAGATGTTCAGGTGATATTTTCTAATCAGCTTTTTACAGCTTTGCTGCATCACTTTCAAATGTTTAAACATTTGGGTATTATGGCCCTTTAATGCTTTATTGTTTAAGAGCCTTGACGTCAAATTCTGAAATGGTTATGTAACTATTAATCTAATCTGATGGGTGACACTACCCCAAAGGCTGTTTATTTGCATACAAACTCACTATAAAAATAGCTGCCAAAAGGAAAAGATATTGTTTTTCATTAAACCAACAAAAAGAGCCAATGCAAATCCAAATGTAGATGAGTGTCATTGTATTTAGAAACAAGTGCCATTTACAAACTGCTAATGTCGTTGTCTTCAATAGACTCTCTTTGACATTGGATACTTCATTAAATTTAAGAAACTGGACCTTCTGGCTCAGATGTTGAGGTTTCAGAACTACATTACCCATGATGCTTAGGCACTCAGAAGTCCAGTTGAGCATCATGGGAAATGTAGTTCTGAAACATCTGGAGGGTCCCCATCCCTGAATTAACAAAATAATCCATTAACAATTTAGCTGTCAAAAAGCACATGGGGTTAATAAAGAATGTTGCTAATTTGTAGTGATTACAGCTGCACAGTAGTTAAAACAAGTATTCTGTGCTAAATACTGTTTTTCACACTGTTATTTATGAATGGTTCTACAAAATGGGGGTCAAATCTGGGACTTTATCTATTCTGGCCACCGCTACACCCTCTGAAATTCTGAATTAAATTGATTTTAGTATTTTTTGAGTTAAGATGTAAAATGAAACATGCTTGACATACAAGTATGTTTTGACAACAATACAGTCACAATTACTGCATTAACTTGAAGATATTCAGTATTGCTATATTTCAAGGGGTATTTTGTTACTAGCTTTATTATACACAAATATATCATGTAGATCCAGGGAAATAAAGCTTTGAAGTGGAGATTATTGCAATGATGCTCAAGCCTGCTCAGTAGAGGAAAAATAGCCCTCTGTAAAATCAGTTTGTGGACATGCTCATATGGTGTTTTCAATACAAAATGGGGTTCAAATGTTACTTTCTTCCAAACAAATATCCAATTTGGGGGTAATCTTTATTCAACTTGAAAAATTGATCAATATCTTTGTACACAAATCTCAATGCAAGTTATAATGCAGATTTGAAGATAATTTGACAAGTTTTAAAACTGCAGTAGAACACAACCCTTTGTAAATGACTGTAATCTAGAACAGCAAATTCAGTTTTAGTATATGCAGCAGGGGCATCTATAGCTAAAGTTTTAGGGCCAGGCCAAGAGGACAAACAAACTGGCCTTGAAATGTAAAAAATAAAAATCAGCCTGGGTGGCTTATATGGGGCTTCCATATACATAAAATACGTGAATAATCTTAACTTTTAAGCGAAGTGGTTAAAGGGACCTTGAAGTCAGTAGTAAGCTACTTTAGTCATTTTTTTTAAAGAGACAGTAAAGTCAAAATGAAACTTTCATGGATCAGATAGACCATATCATTTTTGACACTTTTCCAATTTACTATTATCAAATTTGCTTTTTTTTTCTCTTTGTATCCTTTTTTGGAAAAGTATACCTAGGTAGGCGCAGCAGCAGCAATACACTGCTGGGAGCTGGCTGGTGATTGGTGGCTGCACATACATGCCTCTTGTTATTGGCTCATCAGATGTGTTCAGCTAGCCCCAGTATTACATTACAGATGCTTACTGATCCCGAGTCTTCTCTTCAAAGCAGGAAACCAAGAGAACAACAAAAATGGGATAATAGAAGTAAATTATAAAGTTGTAAAATTGCATGTTCTATCTGGATCCTGAAAGGTTCATTTTTGCTTTTCCGTCCCTTTAACATGTTATTTCCATGTGCACACAGGTGCTAACTGAAGGGTATGCGCTGAGCTCAGTAAACAAAGAATAATCGCTAGGTATGGGCATTTGTGAACTTTGAGAGGAAACTAATGTAGAAGATACAAGCCGCATTTGGCAATTTTTGGAGCGGGATTTACTGTTGTGAAAGTGCAACACACTAATATCTCAAGTTACACAAATTTTAGTGTGATGGACTTTCGCAAGAAGAAATGGGCTCTGAAAACTGCCAAATGCGGCTTGCGGCCTCCATCTTCCACATTTGTTTCCTCCTGAAGTTTACGCATGCCCATGCCCAATAATCACAACTTGTATAAGAGTAGAGATTGAAGAACTCCTGGGTGAGTACATTTTCTAGGTGCCCTTTCATGGAGCATATAGAGGAGCACAGAGTTTATGTTAGGTATTTCCACTAATAGCCGAGGTCGTTTACTTTCCTGCTTGTTTACATATGAATAAGAACTTATAAATAACTGGAATAGATTTAAGTTTGTTGGCCTTTAAATACTGATTGCTGCATATACTTTATTTACAATGCAACAGTTGTGCATGTTCTGAATATATTGGAATGAATACGTCTATAGCTTTCTGATGACCTACACTCACTCGTGAGATTTATTTTCTGAGAACATAAATAAATAAATTAAATTGTGATTTTAATAAACTGCGGTTGCCTCCAATGAAAGCATACTCGCTGCAGATGGGTTATTTTGTGTCTGCTGAGGAGAATCAAAATCTCCAGAAGCGGTAATGACAACCAGCAACCTAAGGATTATACAGCACCAAGTGTCAGAACATTATAAAAACAAAGTCAGAATAAGAGATGTTTAATACATATTGATTTTCTTTCTCTCTCTGGAATTATTTACCATGGATAATGATTGGCTGCTGTAATTGTTTTTATAGATTCAACATGGTTCATGGTTTACACTCAGAGCAGCCAGGCTGTTCTAGATTTTAGGCCCAAACTACAAAGATATTTTTCACATATGTCTGCACAAGTGTAATAGTTAAAAGGTTTTAAATAAAATACAGGGTTACAAAATACATTAAAGGGACAGTAAAGTCAAAACGTTAATGATTTAGGTGGAGTATGTAATTTCATTCCAATTTAGTTCTAATATTAAATGTTCTTTGTTTGGTTGGTATCCTTTGTTGAAGAATAGAGCTAGGTAGTCTGCCACTCTGCCAGATGGGTACCATGAGAATTAAGGAAAAATGATATTACAAGTAATTGTAAAGTTGTTTGAAATGGCATGCTCTATCCATTCCATTAAAGTGTAATATTGAAGTTACTGTCCCTTTAAATCATGATTTTATTGCAATAAACATGCAAATACAGACAGGCAAGTAGCAGCACAGTGCAATAGTGTCATGTGGTCATACCTCTGTATATGATCTGCTGAATTACTATATTGATCTATTAAAATCAAATCCTAGCTAGAAATACAATAACAAATATTGTCAGAGAATTTGAATTATATGGATATAGCAAATGGCAAAACAATAAATGCATTTTGTGCTGGGATTATTCCATTCTCACCCACAACAAAGCTACAGTAGATGAAAACAACTAGTTTTATGTTTAACTGTTATACACAACAGGCAGGGGAGCAGATTCCTGAAACTGATGAATTCATGACGACACAGTCATTTGGGACAATGCTAAAATCAGTGTAAGGCAAAACTAATGGCAAATTTGTCAATTTAATCCCAAAATAAATCAGATTATAATGTGTGTGAAGCAGAGAGTATGATTTTATACACAAACATGCAGTAATAGATAGCCCAGAATATACCCACTCTATCCTTGTGCAAATGTACACAGGTTGCAGACCTCCTATACAGACAGATGTTTCATATATAGCTGTATCAAATAAAACCATCATGCACATGCAGTAATGTCTTACCTTAAAATTGTGAACTTTTTCATACTTTGGAATCTGTTCATTTTCTTTTAAGGTCGCTCTTCTTACAAGTGATGTTAACTGTGAATAAGCAAAGAGTTTCAGAGGTTGCCAGAATGTCACAGATGTCTTTTGAGAGCTCAGCTTCATTCCCAGAGCAGTCACAAACAAATCCTGCTGTTGGCTTTCACACTTTCTGCTATTCTTAACAACAGACTCTCTTGATGGCATTTTCAGTTAATGAAGAGCTAATAAAAGTCCAGCTATTATCAGATTGATATAAATTAACCACTAAAAATATAAAAAGGACTAAGAATAAAATATATATCTGCTTGATAAATATACACAAACAATGCACTAAATGAACCAATCAATAAATAAATAAATACAAATAAAGACGTCCACGTCAATAGAATCTATGGGCTTTGTTTAGGTTGCAAAAAGCACAGCTTTTATGAAGATACAAATAGGACCCTGTGTTTAAAATGTGACAAATAGTCTTTTCTTCCATTTACAAAATTCAGGGGGCTCAGCAATGCCATAAACTTAAGTTGCTGTTCTGAGGTATGCACAGCAAGCGTCTGAAGATATTAGCTTAGTGGATAAGGAGGGGGGAATGTGGGTTTAGAAATCATGCTGTTTTAGACAGGTCACAATAAGAGGAAATCTAACCAATGAAACAGAGCAGCAGCCCTTATGTATTCATCAGCTCTGTCTCCCTCCCCCGTTTCCCCCTACGCAAGACTTCACTGCTTGTTTAACCACTAAAGTGCTGCAGCGTTCTGCACACACATAGCTGATATAGGCTTGGCAGTTTCTGCTAGCCCCTTAAACATGAAGAAAAACAGAAGTAGGTACCAGTGGGAAGATACTGAGAATGAATGACTAATACACTACAAAATGGCATATTGCAATCAAACCCTATTCTGTTTTTCCAGCACCACACTCATTACAGGCAAAACAATAAAATAAAAATTATATATATATATATATATATATATATACGCTGATTGGAGTAGCCGTGTTAGTCCAGAGATTTAGATATCAAAATAACAAGAGTATTGCATTGAGCAATGATACTTTTTTTGCTTCAGACTTGATAAAGGAAGGAACTCTTCCGAAAGCTTGTCAACTTATAAATGTATAGTTAGTCCAATAAAAAAAGTATCATTGCTCAATGCAATACTCTTGTTATTTTGATATCTAAATCTCTGGACTAACACGGCTACTCCAATCAACGTATATACTGTATATATGTATATATATATATATATATATATATATATATATATATACATATATACACACACACATATATAAATATATATATAGTGAGCTATGAATACCTAATACTAAATAACATGCTCAATATAACAAAATGTGATAAAATGTGCTCAACCCACTCACACAACTGTATAAAAGGTGTTTAATAACATCAAATACCAACCACACAAGTTTTGCTGTTACCCCTTGGGATACACAGGACCATAACATTGCGGGAATGCAATAACCTAGACTTATTCGAAGAGACAAGTCAAAGACAATGAAGAAAAGGGAAATATTGCTTTCAGTCATCCAATTATTGTTCTTTTTAGATTTCCCAGTTCATGACATTTACATCACACTAAGAAGTTTTACAAATAAATAATAATAGAAACCAGCATGACTATTGAGCAGCCAGCCATACACAGTTTTAAAAGTCAGAGAAAGATATTTTTATATCCTTGTATAAGTAAAATAACCACAAACGATAAAAAACCCAGAAGGAACATATATGAGTCTTGAATCCCTGGCTCCCATTATACTGGATATTAAACAGGACTATTACCCACAGATTAGATTGCTACATTTGCATTTCCTAAAAAGGAAAGGACAGTATTTTCTACATAAGTGAATGTGAAATAAAGTTTATATGACACAAAGACTGATTGTATAACACTACCAAACTGCAGGAAAAGTTAATAAAAACAATGTGGTAACCTTATTATTAAGCAGATTATAATGATGTAAGAGAACAGAGATACAATAATTTAATTAGGTAGGTACAAATGTAATTTCTACTATAGTTTCTACAAATTTATATGAGCTGTAATTACTACATTTATATAGCAATTTCAGATTACCCCAACTAGTAAAAGGAAAATATAAGTTATGTAAAACAGTAAGAAACAGTAAACTGTCTAGTTATGGTTTTAAAGGAATCAACCCGTTAAAGGGACAGTAAATAACTTGTAATTGCAATACATTTCTGTTGTGTTTCTATCTGTCCATCCCAGAGTAAGAAATTGCAACGAAAGAGTAAGAGAAATAGGAATTATTATTTTCCTGACTGGTAAACTATACAGGTATTTTTCCATCCCTGTAATATAGTAGATTAAATAGTTTGTGTATGAGTGTATGTGAGTTTGTGTAGGAGCGTATGTGTGTAGGAGCATATGTGTGTTTCTGTAGGAGTATGTGTGCTTGTGTAGGAGCGTATGTGTGTTTGTGCAGAAGTGTATGTGTGTTTGTGTAGGAGCGTATGTGTATGTGAGTTTGTGTAGGAGCGTATGTGTGTTTGTGTAGGAGCGTATGTATGTGTAGGAGTGTGTGTGTGTTTGTGTAGGTGTGTATTGTTTGTGTAGGAGCGTATGTGTGTTTGTGTAGGAGCGTATGTGTGTTTGTGTAGGAGCGTATGTTTGTGTAGGAGCGTGTGTGTTTGTGTAGGAGCGTATGTGTGTAGGAGCATATGTGTGTTTCTGTAGGAGTATGTGTGCTTGTGTAGGAGCGTATGTGTGTTTGTGCAGAAGTGTATGTGTGTTTGTGTAGGAGCGTTTGTGTGTTTGTGTAGGAGCGTATGTGTGTTTGTGTAGGAGCGTATGTGTGTTTGTGTAGGAGTGTGTGTAGGAGCGTATGTGTGTTTGTGTAGGAGCGTATGTGTGTGTGTGTAGGAGCGTATGTGTGTGTGTGTATGTTTGTGTAGGAGTGTATGTGTAGGAGCGTATGTGTGTTTGTGTAGGAGTGTATGTGTGTTTGTGTAGGAGTGTGTGTGTAGGAGTGGATGTGTAGGAGCGTATGTGTGTTTGTTTAGGAGCGTATGTGTAGAAGCGTATGTGTGTTTGTGTAGGAGCGTATGTGTGTTTGTGTAGGAGCGTATGTGTGTTTGTGTAGGAGCGTATGTGTGTTTGTGTAGGAGTATGTGTAGGAGCGTATGTAAATGTGTGTTTGTGTAGGAGTGTATGTGTGTTTGTGTAGGAGTATATGTGTGTGTGTGTAGGTGTGTATTGTTTGTGTAGGAGTGTATGTGTGTTTGTGTAGGAGCGTATGTGTGTTTGTGTAGGAGCGTATGTGTGTTTGTGTAGGAGTGTATGTGTGTTTGTGTAGGAGCGTATGTTTGTTTGTGTAGGAGTATATGTGTGTGTGTGTAGGTGTGTATTGTTTGTGTAGGAGTGTATGTGTGTTTGTGTAGGAGCGTATGTGTGTTTGTGTAGGAGTGTATGTGTGTTTGTGTAGGAGCGTATGTTTGTTTGTGTAGGAGTGTATGTGTGTAGGAGTGTGTGTGTGTTTGTGTAGGAGCGCATGTGTGTAGGAGTGTGTGTGTGTTTGTGTAGGAGCGCATGTGTGTTTGTGTAGGAGTGTGTGTAGGAGCGTATGTGTGTTTGTGTAGGAGCGTATCGGTGTGTGTGTAGGTGTGTATGTTTGTGTAGGAGTGTATGTGTTTGTGTAGGAGCGTATGTGTTTGTGTAGGAGCGTATGTGTGTTTGTGTAGGAGTGTGTGTGTAGGAGCATATGTGTGTTTGTGTAGGAGCGTATGTGTGTTTGTGTAGGAGCGTATGTTTGTGTAGGAGTGTGTGTGTGTTTGTGTAGGAGCGTATGTGTGTTTAGGAGCGTGTGTGTGTTTGTGTAGGAGTGTGTGTGTGTTTGTGTAGGAGCGTATGTGTGTTTGTGTAGGAGCGTATGTAGGAGCGTATGTGTGTTTGTGTAGGAGCGTATGTGTTTGTGTAGGAGTGTATGGGTGTGTGTGTGTGTTTGTGTAGGAGTGTATGTGTTTGTGTAGGAGCGTATGTGTGTTTGTGTAGGAGTGTGTGTGTAGGAGCGTATGTGTGTTTGTGTAGGAGCGTATGTGTGTTTGTGTAGGAGCGTATGTGTGTTTGTGTAGGAGTGTATGCGTGTTTGTGTAGAAGTGTATGTGTGTTTGTGTAGGTGTGTGTGTAGGTGTGTATTGTTTGTGTAGGAGTGTATGTGTGTTTGTGTAGGAGCGTGTGTGTGTTTGTGTAGGAGTGTGTGTGTGTTTGTGTAGGAGCGTGTGTATTTGTGTAGGAGCGTATGTGTGTTTGTGTAGGAGCGTATGTGTGTTTGTGTAGGAGCGTATGTGTGTTTGTGTAGGAGTGTATGTGTAGGAGCGTATGTGTGTTTGTGTAGGAGCGTATGTGTGTTTGTGTAGGAGTGTGTGTGTAGGAGTGGTTGTGTAGGAGCGTATGTGTGTTTGTGTAGGAGCGTGTGTGTAGGAGTGTGTGTGTAGGAGCGTATGTGTGTTTGTGTAGGAGTGTATGTGTGTTTGTGTAGGTGTGTGTGTAGGTGTGTATTTTTTGTGTAGGAGCGTATGTGTATGTGTGTTTGTGTAGGAGTGTATGTGTGTTTGTGTAGGTGTGTGTAGGCGTGTATTTTTTGTGTAGGAGTGTATGTGTGTTTGTGTAGGAGGGTATGTGTGTTTGTGTAGGAGGGTATGTGTGTTTGTGTAGGAGTGTGTGTGTGTGTAGGAGCATATGTGTGTTTGTGTAGGAGCGTATGTGTGTTTGTTTAGGAGTGTATGTGTGTTTGTGTAGGAGCTTATGTGTGTTTGTGTAGGAGCGTATGTGTGTTTGTGTAGGAGCGTATGTGTGTTTGTGTAGGAGCGTATGTGTGTTTGTGTAGGAGCGTATGTGTGTTTGTGTAGGAGTGTGTGTGTAGGAGTGTATGTGTTTATGTAGGAGCGTATGTGTGTTTGTGTAGGAGCTTATGTGTGTTTGTGTAGGAGCATATGTGTGTTTGTGTAGGAGCGTATGTGTGTTTGTGTAGGAGTGTATGTGTTTGTGTAGGAGCTTATGTGTGTTTGTGTAGGAGCGTATGTGTGTTTGTGTAGGAGCTTATGTGTGTTTGTGTAGGAGCGTATGTGTGTTTGTGTAGGAGCGTATGTGTGTTTGTGTAGGAGCGTATGTGTGTTTGTGTAGGAGCGTATGTGTGTTTGTGTAGGAGCTTATGTGTGTTTGTGTAGGAGTGTATGTGTGTTTGTGTACGAGTGTGTGTGTACGAGTGTGTGTGTAGGAGCGTATGTGTGTTTGTGTATGAATGTATATTTGTGTAGGAGTGTGTGTATGCGTTCAAATAAAATTAATGCAAATGGATTTAACTCATGAAAGTAATTTATAATCATTTAAAAGGGATATGAAACCCATAATATTTATTTCATGATTCAGATTGAACATACATTTGTAATCAACTTTCTACTTTACTTCTATTACCAATTTTGCTTTTTTCTCTTGGTATCCTTTTTGAAGGAGAAGCAATGCATTCCTGAGAGCTAGCTGAACACATCAGGAAGCCAATTACAAAATAAAAAAATGGATTTTAATATCACTTTAAATAAATGATGCATCAGTTTTTTCACAACGTAACTGTAGGAAAACGTCTTCCCTTTAACAGGATCAGAATATAATCCTGCACTGAAAGGTGTCAAATATAATCAATTACTATTTGTCATCATAAGGAGTTACCACATTACAGGGCTGTAATCCTTCATTAGAGAGACTGATCACTCATACATGAGGATGTTTATCCATTTGAAATGCTTCAAATTACATATGATATTAAACATTGTTATATAAATTAACAAGAAAAACAATTGCAACCAAATTACATTTTATTTATTAGGGTACTAAACTTGTGTATACAATATCTGCCTTTAAATATTGTTACAGTATATTGTTGTGTAATCAAAATATGTAAATAGTCTCCATATTTAACAAACAGCCAAAATAGAACAATACAGTTAACCATTTAGATATTTACTGCTAAATCCATCAGTACCCTACGGTAAAGCCTGCTGATCTCATCAGGTATAATAAACTAATCAAAAATCACAGTTCTTAGGCTAAGTACATTTTGGTGTATTGTTTGCAAAAAATAAAATAATCAGCTGTTAAAGAATGAAGTTGTAGAATGAATAGATAAGTACAATGAATGAATCATTTAAAGTACTGCTCTTACATGTATGTATCTGACAACATTACTGTCAAAAAGTAGATCATTGTTTCATAGGTACAGCATTCAAAATAATTACATTATCATGAAATGAAAAGAGATTCAAGCTTCTAATCTACCTCCTTCTAAACCCCGATTTGGTTTTGCTTCCATGGATACAGTTAGTCACACTTCCGAACCTGGCTAATCTTTCTTAGGAAACATCTGACAAAAGCCAGACCATCAAAAAATAGATGTAGACCCCAAGGCTTCAACTTGTCTGTCTGGTAAATCCTTTCACAACATGTCCCAAATCATTTTCCCGATCAGAATTTATGAAAACAATGAGAAGTTCCAATAACTTGTAAGCACTTTTCCATCCTTACAGTTTCAGTGGAGTATACATTTGTATTCCTCGCCTTGTGAATAGCTTAGAAGTCTTGCCAAAGTTCAGTGCTCACAGCTTTCTGGGAATTGTTCAGAAATATATCCGTTGATCTATAGTTCTGAATAAACTATTAATTGTTTTGTTAACTAAATTAGTGCTTATATGATGAATGCATTCTAAAGAAAAAGTAGCTATGCTCCCACAAGTATACATTAACCTCTTAATGAATACAAGCAAATAATACTTTCTTGTATAGTTTTGTATAACTCAGGGGTATTGCATGTATTTCATCATGGTGTTGGTAATCATACCCCAAAGCTAGAAATCAGGATTAAAGGGACATTCCAGTCAAAATTTAAATGCACATATATTAAATTACATATTTGAATAGAAACACATTTGCAATATACATGTATTAGAAAAAATGTTTCTAGTAAAAGTTTTCACTGTTTTAGTGTTAACATTTTTCTCTGCACGTGCATGTGAGGCATAGCTAGATATTGTTACTGCACCCACATTTTAAATAATGCAGCTGCTCAGATCATCACTGGGGCTTGTATCATATTAGCAATTAATAAATTGAGTCGTTACCAGATGGTACAAGCACCTAAGGCTCTCTGAGCAAGTGCTGTGTTTACTTAAATACACTTTTGAAACAGCTATAGCTTTTATTAGAAGCATGTTTGCTAATGCATGTATATTACAAAAAATGCTTCTGTTCAATATCAAAATGCACCCATATGGTTTCCAATTTTGGCAGGAATATCCCTTTAAACATAACTATTATTAGTTATTTATCATATCATCATTGAGAGAATGCATTTCTTCTGCAGCAATCCAATTTTATAGGTCTATTCAAATCCAGTGTTTATTTCCCATAGAAATAATTGTTAATGCTATTTTGCAGGAATAAGTGTGAAACAGAAATGAAAAACACACCAATATCATCAACTTCTACCCCTAGCATATTACAACTGCCGCATGTATAAAAATAGTGCAGCTAGTAACCTATTTATACCTCTAGTGATGTAATATTAAGTACTATATTTATTGTTTGTATGTATTTTGTATGTGGTTACAGAATACATATTGTATATGTCCAAATCTAGTGATAATATATGCAACAGCATAACAATGCATACATGTAAAAGGACATTTATTATACACTGCCTACAGAGAATGCACCCATTCTAGACCCTTTCAATTATGCAACATATATCAATCAACAATTGTTTTTAGGAAACAGTAGTGGAGAATTAAATGATACCAATCAGGAGAGACTCTAATAAGATAATCAGTTCTGAGACCCCCCCCCCACCCCATTCTAGAAAGTTAGTTGAAGCCTAAAAATCGGACAATAACAGAAGCACTAGTATAATTAAAAGGGAAAACCAAGTGAAAAAATAAAAAGTTATATTTCATTGGAGCATATTACTTTTAAACCACCTCCTTTCTTTTGCTATGCTCTGAGCCTTCACAAAAATTGTCCTCCTTGCGCCACTCCAGATGAGTAAATAAGAGGCTTACATCCATCCAGTTCATGGCCATATCCTCATCTAGAGCAGAATGGGGGATCCCAGGACTGGAGTTTTGAGCATGTGTTTAACCCTTCTGAATTAATTAAATAAATAGAATACAATCCTCTAACCAAACATGCGGTCAGATTACAAGTTTTGCGTTAGAGGCTATGCGGTGCTAACAAGCAGTTTTCTCGCACCGCTCACTTACCTACAGCGCTAGTATTACGGGTTTTTACAAACCTGGCGTTAAAAGGCAAGAAGTGAGCATTGAGCATAATTGTGCTCCTTACCGCACTCCAATACCAGCGCTGCTTAAGTCAGCGGTGAGCTGGTCGCACGTGCTTGTGCACGATTTCCCCATAGGAATTAACGGGGAGAGCCGGCTGAGAAAAAGTCTAACACCTGCCAAAAAGCAGCGTAAATCTCAGTAACGCAGCCCCATTGATTCCTATGGGGAAATAAAATTTATGTTTACACCTAACACCCTAACATGAACCCCGAGTCTAAACACCCCTAATCTTACACTTATTAACCCCTAATCTGCCGCCCCCAACATCGTCGATTCCTGCATTATATTTATTAACCCCTAATCTGCCGCTCCGGACACCGCCGCCACCTACATTATACTTATGAACCCCTAATCTGCTGCCCCCAACATCGCTGACACCTACATTATATTTATTAACCCCTAATCTGCCGCCCCAATGTCGCCGCAACCTACCTACACTTATTAACCCCTAATCTGCTGCCCCAATGTCGCTGCAACCTACCTACACTTATTAAAACCTAATCTGCCGCCCCCAACATCGCCGCCACTATATTAAATTAACTAAATTAACAACAATTAAATAAATTAAAATTAGCTAAAGTACAAAAACAAACAAACACTAAATTACAGAAAATAAAAAAACAAATGAAATTACAGATCTTTAAACTAATTACACCTAATCTAATAGCCCTATCATAATAAAAAAAAAACCTAGCCTAAACTAAACTATCAATAGCCCTTAAAAGGGCCTTTTGCAGGGCATTGCCCCAAAGTAATCAGCTCTTTTACCTGTAAAAAAAATACAAACAACCCCCCAACAGTAAAACCCACCACCCACACAACCAACCCCCCACATAAAATACTATCTAAAAAAACTAAGCTCCCCATTGCCCTGAAAAGGGCATTTGGATGGGCATTGCCCTTAAAAGGGCAGTTAGCTCTTTTGTGGCCCAAACCCTAATCTAAAAAATAAAACCCACCCAATACACCCTTAAAAAAACCTAACACTAACCCCCTGAAGATCGACTTACTGTTCTGAAGATTGGACATCCATCCTCAAGGAAGCGGCAGAAGTCTTCATACAACCGGGCCGAAGTCCTCAACAAAGCCGGGAGAAGTCTTCATCCAAGCCGGGCGAAGTGGTCCTCCAGACGGGCAGAAGTCTTCATCCAGACGGCATCTTCTATCTTAATCCATCCGATGCGGAGCGGCTCTATCTTCAAGACATCCGACGCGGAGCATCCTCTTCAAACAAAGTCTTCTTACTGAATGATGGTTCCTTTAAGTGACGTCATCCAAGATGGCGTCCCTTAGATTCAGATTGGCTGATAGAATTCTATCAGCCAATCGGAATTAAGGTAGAAAAAATCCTATTGGCTGATGCAATCAGCCAATAGGATTGAAGTCGCATTCTAATGGCTGTTCCACTCAGCCAATAGAATGCAAGCTCAATAAAACTCTTAACGACTGAGTTTTAAATGCGTTAGGACTCTTGACGGGGTAGGGTGTACCGCTCACTTTTTGGCCTCCCAGGACAGACTCGTAATACCGGCGCTATGGAAGTCCCATTGAAAAAAGAATTTACGAAGTTTACGTAAGTCGTTTTGCGGTAAGGCCAAAAAAGTGTGTGGTGCCCCTAAATCTGCAAGACTCGTAATAGCAGCGGTAGGGAAAAAGCAGCGTTAGGACCTTTTAACGCACAACTCGTAATCTAGCCGATGTTTATTTTAAAGAAACCTAAAATACTGTAGATTTACACAATCAACAAAATCATGATAAAAAGATAATGCAATAGCACTTAGGCTGAACTTCAAATGAGTCGTAGATTTTTTTCTGACATATTTCAAAGTTATGTATATTTCCATTCCTTCTGTACCATGTGACAACAGTCAGCCAATCCCAAATGTATAAATGTTTATTCTGTGAATTCTGTCACATGCTCAGTAGGAGCTGGTGACTCAAAAAGTGTAAATATAAAAAGTGTGCACATTTTGTTAATGGAAGTAAATTGGAAAGTTGTTTAAAATGGCCTGCTCTATTTGAATCATGAAAGTTTAATTTTGACCTGGATGCCCCTTTAATTTTACACAAGAATAGCACATAAATCTAAGTTTGTGAAGTAAATTATATTGATACTGAAGCTAGTAAGAAATGCATGTTTGAGACAACTGATAATAAATGATGAATTTCTATATCCCTTTGCTTATACAAATATTGACCGACTTTAGTTCTTTTTTGGGATATAAAATAAATACGCAGAAATCAGAAATCCTGTGAATTTACAAAAATGGAAATAGTCTTAATACAGTGCCTTTTAAAGAAGCAAAGGAACATATTATTTATTTTGGTATTGTTCTGGGGAGAGTGGTAAAGGAAAAATTATGTACCTCCGTTTGCTGAATTTAAAGCTGACCTCAATAGATGGATGGCTTTCCCAATATCACTATATTCTAGGATTAATATGATAATCTTTCCTTAACTTCTATATCTGATGATTAATCTACCAATCCGAATTACTTGAAAGGACCTGGCAGAACTAATGTAAATTGTTCCAGGTTCATACGTCAGGGGAAAACAAATGGCATTGCTTTAAGCAAACTATCCCTACCAGTCCAGACAACCATGGAGGCCTCTCTTTCCACTCTTTTAAAACTTATCATTTGATCTGTTTAGGGAGGTTTGCTCTAGACCACTGGTTTTCAAACCTGTCCTCAGGCTGCCCTAACAGGCCACATTTTGAGGATAACTGAACTGGAGCACAGGTGAAATAATCAGCTGATTACTAAACATGGTTATTTTACCTGCTCTCACCTTAGGTAATACTGAAGTCCTGGCCTGTTGGGGAGGCCCGAGGACAGGTTTGAAAAACAGTGTTAAGCCAATTACATTTCGAGGTTTAAATTTGAAAGTGAACTAACCTACCCTTACTCTTTGAAAGCCCAGTATGTTAATCTCCCTTCAGAAGTTAAGAACTTTAGGGCAAATGGTGATGTTATATGGGCTTGGCAGAAAATTGGTAAAAAAAATTAATCTATACCCGAGTGCCTGAGTATGACTTCCCTTTGTAAGAGGAGAAGGTATAGTCTTTCTGATTAAAATGTAGGAATCTCCATGCATCATGCAAAGTATGTAAGGTACGTTTGGCGATTTGTAAATTAGGATTGGAAAAATGTATCTGGGGATTCAACTAGATATTGATATCTCCTCCCAATATTTTTGTTCCCTTTTGTATATTCATTATCATTTTAGTTTTTTTTTTTTTTAAAAAGGGGACTTGATTTCTGTTTGGAGCATACATTTTAGCAAGTGTTATCGGTCTGCCAAACAGACATCCCAACACACCCAGAAATCTGCCCTCTTAGTCCAGTTCAGTATGAAAAACCTGAAAAGGGCAAATGATCTTTTTTTAGAGTGTTTACTGGAAAAAACAACAACATAGTGGTGTTTCAGTGTTCGATATTTAGGGTCTATAGATCTCTTCTGTGCTATGTTAACTCACTTCACAATCCGAGATAAAATATTTATCTCTGGGTTTGAAGACATATTATTATAAAAGAGAGGGTAGCGCAGAAGGGATTTTTGACATAGTTAGTATCTTTATATAAGTAAATAAAAAGAGACAGAATGAGTTTGAGACAAAAAATTGCATCATGTACTTGAAACCAATAAAAATGAATAAAAAACAGTAAACAGCAATACTCATTCTGCCTAAAGGAACCTTGGACACCTGCCAGATCTCAGAAACAATGTAAAAGAAAATAAATAAATCACAAAGCAGTTTGCAGTTCACCTGAAAACTGAATTCTAGCAAGAAACATATTAATGAAATGAATGAAATGAAATTGCAGCTTTGACACTGCGCCACCATGATGTAACATACACCACGTGATGTGCTCGTCCTAGAAGCCCTAAAGGCCTGGACAGAAAGAGCATGTGCTTGGAAGCTCACAAACTTATCTGCTGTCTAGCTTGCCCACAAAAGGAGCAATGTGTATATACAGTATCTCACAAAAGTGAGTCCAGCCCTCACATTTTTGTAAATTTTTTATTATATCTTTTCATGTGACAACACTGAAGAAATTATACTTTGCTACAATGTAAAGTAGTGAGTGTACAGCTTGTATAACAGTGTAAATTTGCTGTCCCCTCAAAATAACTGAACACACAGCCATAAATGTCTAAACCTTTGGCAACAAAAGTGAGTACACCCCTAAGTGGAAATGTCCAAATTGGGCCCAAAGTGTCAATATTTTGTTTGGCCACCATTATTTTACAGCACTGCCTTAACCCTCATGGGCATGGAGTTCACCAGAGCTTCACAGGTTGCCACTGGAGTCCTCCATTACGACATCACGGAGCTGCCGGATGTAAGAGACCTTGCGCTCCCCCACCTTCCGTTTGAGGATGCCCCACAGATGCTCAATAGGGTTTAGGCCTGGAGACATACTTGGCCAGTCCATCACGTTTACCCTCAGCTTCTTTAGCATGGCAGTGGTCGTCTTAGAGGTGTGTTTGGGGTCATTATGTTGGAATACTGCCCTGAGGCCCAATCTCCGAAGGGAGGGGATCATGCTTTTTCTTCAGTATGACACAGTACATGTTGGCATTCATGGTTCCCTTAATGAACTGTAGCTCCCCAGTGCCGGCAGCATTCATGCAGGCCCAGACCATGACACTCCCACCACCATGCTTGACTGTAGGCAAGACACACTTGTCTTTGTACTCCTTACCTGGTTGACACCACACATGCTTGACACCATCTGAACCAAATAAGTTTATCTTGGTCTCATCGGACCACAGGACATGGTTTCAGTAATCCATGTCCTTAGTCTGCTTGTCTTCAGCGGTCTTTCTTCATCATCTTTAGAATAGGCTTCCTCCTTGGATGACAGACATGCAAACCGATTTAAAGCAGTGTGCGGAGTATGGTCTGAGCACTGACGGGCTGACCCCCCACTCCTCCAACCTCTGGAGCAATGCTGGCAGCACTCATACGTCCCAAACACAAACACATATTTCCCAAACACAACCTCTGGCCATGACACTGAGCAAGTGCACTCAACTTCTTTGGTCGACCATGGTGAGGCCTGTTCTGAGTGGAACCTGTCCTGTGAAACCGCTGTATGGTCTTGCCCACCGTGCTGCAGCTCAGTTTCAGGATCTTGGCAATCTTCTTATAGCCTAGGCCATCTTTATGTAGAGCAACAATTCTTTTTTTCAGATCATCAGAGAGTTCTTTGCCATGAGGTGCCATGTTGAACTTCCAGTGACCAGTATGAGAGAGTGTGAGAGCGATAACACCAAATTTAACACACCTGCGAACTTGTAACACTAACGAGTCACATGACACCGGGGAGGGAAAATGGCTAATTGGGTGTACTCACTTTTGTTGCCAACGGTTTAGACATTAATGGCTGTGTGTTGAGTTATTTTGAGGGGACAGCAAATGTACACTGTTATACAGGCTATACACTCACTACTTTACATTGTAGCAAAGTGTCATTTTTCCAGTGTTGTCACATGAAAAGATATGATAAAATGTTTACAAAAATGTGAGGGGTGTATTCACTTTTGTGAGATATATTCACTTTTGTGAGTGTATATATATATATACACACACACACACAGTGGATATAAAAAGTATACACACCCCTGTTAAAATGTCATGTTTCTGTGATGTAAAAAAATGAGACAAAGATAAATAATTTCAGACCTTTTTCACCTTTAATGTGACCTATAATATGCATCAAAATGAAATTAGACAGGTGCATACATTTGGGCACCCCAACAGAAATATTGCAATGATATTTAGTAGAGCCTTCTTTAGCAGAAATAACAGCCTCTAGACGCTTCCTATAGCCTGTAATGAGTGTCTGGATTCTGGATGAAGGTATTTTGGACCATTCCTCCTTGCAAAACATCTCCAGTTCAGTTAGGTTTGATGGTTACGGAGCATGGACAGTCAGCTTCAAATCACCTCACAGATTTTCAATGAAATGCAGGTCTGGGGACTGGGATTGCCATTCCAGAACATTGTACTTGTTCGGCTGCATAAATGCCAAAGTAGATTTTAAGCAGTATTTTGGGTCATTGTCTTGTTGAAATATCCAGCTCCGGCGTAACTTCGATGTTGTGACTGGTTCCTCAAAATTATTCTCAAGTATCTGCTGATATTGAGTGGAATCTATGTGACCCTCAACTTTAACAAGATTCCCAGTACCGGCACTGGCCACACAGTCCCACAGCATGATGAAACATCCACCAAATTTTACTGTGGTTAGCTAGTGTTTGTCTTGGAATGCTGTGTTTTTTTACCGCCATGCATAACGCCCCTTGTTATGACCAAATAACTCCATCTTTGTTTCATCAGTCCACAGCACCTTCTTCCAAAATGAAGCTGGCTTGTCCAAATGTGCATTTGCATACCTCAAGTGACTCTGTGGCGTGTGCAGAAAAGGCTTCTTCCGCATCACTCTCCCATACGCTGAATTGCAGAATGATGCACAGTGACACCATTTGCAGCAAGATAATGATGTAGGTCTTTGGAGGTGGTCTGTGGGCTGTTTTTGACGGTTCTCACCATCCTTTGTCTTTCTGATATTTTACTTCTGGCCTTAACAAGAACTGTGCCTGTGGTCTCCCATTTCCTCGCTATGTTCCTCACAGTGGACACCGACAGCTTAAATCTCTGTAATAGCTTTTTGTAGTCTTCCCCTAAATCATAATGTTGAACAATCTTTGTTTTCAGGTCATTTGAGAGATGTTTTGAGGCCCCCAATGTTGCCACTCTTCAGAGTAGAGTCAAAGAGAACAACAACTTGCAATTGACCACCTTTAATACCTTTTCTCATGATTGGATGCACCCGTCTATGAAGTTCAAGGCTTAATGGGCTCACAAAACCAATTGTGTGTTTCAATTAATCAGTGCTAGGTAGTTACAGGTATTCAAATCAACAAAATGACAAGGGTGCCCAAATTTATGCACCTGTCTAATTTAATTTTGATGCATATTGCACATTTTCTGTTAATCCAATAAACCTAATTTCACTACTGAAATATTACTGTGTCCTTCAAAATGAAATTGCTGATATATATATATATATATACATATATATATACATACATATATATATATATATACACACATATACACACATATACACACACATCTATACTATATGCGTTTGTAATGTCCGTTGCCGCCGGCAGTTGCGAACACATCCTCAATAGAATGTTGGCAGCGTGAGGACAAAATAATTCACCTGGATGCAGCAAAGCTGCATCTAGGTAAGTTCCGAGAATAGCAGGGTAGTGAAAGAATCCACCGAATTTTTTTTGTAAACTTAGTTTTATTTTATTTTTTGTAACTTTAGATGTTATTAGTTTAGGTATTTTGGGTTAATTTAAGGGGGTGTTAGGTTAGGGGGTGTTAGGTTAGGGGGCTTAGTTATTTAAATAGTTATTTGCGTTGTGGGTTTTGGTGGTTTAAGGGGTTAATAAGTTAATTAGGTTTATTGTGATGTGGGAGTTTTGCGGTTTAGGGGTTAATAGGGTAAATAGGTTTATTGCGATGTAGGGGTTTTGCGGTTAGGAGTTAATAGGGTAAATAAGTTTATTGCGATGTGGGGGTTTTGCGGTTTAGGGGTTAGATAGGGCATGCAATTTTAAACAACTTTCCAATTTACTTCAATCATGAAATTTGCTTTGTTTTCTTGGTATTCTTTGTTGGAAACAACCTAGGTAGGCTCCTATGCTAATTTATAAGTCCTTGAAGGCAACCTCTTACATTCTTTCACAGTTAGAGAGTGCTAGTTTATGTGTGTTATATAGGTAACATGCTCACTCTCATGGAGTTATTTATGACTTAGCACTGATTGGCTAAAATGCACGTCTGTCTAAAGAATTGAGATAAAGGGGCAGTCTACAGAGGCTTAGAAACAAGGTAGAGGAGGAAGACACATTCAGAGAGCGAGAAGGAACTATTAGATAGAAATAAAGAAAATATCTATAACCTGTCTATTAGGAAGCTTAATAATCATCGCCAAGGGTCTTAATTATGCTCCAAAAGCAGCTCCTAACAAGTTTGAAACGTACATCGATTTACAAAAATATATATGCAAATTGACCCTAAAGAGATATTTTATCAAGCAACAACCAACCTATTTGCCCCCAATGGCACACACTACAATTACTTTGAAGGAGGAGTGACCAATATAGATTACAAGTTTTAGAACAACTAGAATCAGAAAATTCATTATACATCCAGAGTACAAACCATGATCACTAGGATCAGTCGTTATTAGGTTTAAGTGTTCATGAGACATTTTAAACGTCCTTCCTCTTTTTTTCCATTAGGGGCACAGGGGGAACATATAAAAATTTACAATAAATTAGTTAGTAATGATTTGTCCAAATTATGGGAAAATAAGAGAGGAATGGGTCAACAGATTTAATGACAATCTGTCTGTTCACGAAATATGCACACTATCAAAGCTTAAAAATGATCCAGATATAGTAATGCCATCAGCAGACAAAGGCAGTGGGGTAGTAGTGCAGGATAGATCTGATTACCTCAAAGAGGCATATAGAATCTTAGATGATTCCAATACGTACAAAAATATCACTTTTGATTTTCAATGACATTTTGTAAGTCTGATTTTATCTTTGCGCTTTTAACCGCTAAATAAACTTTTACTCTGGTTTGCGCTCGTGTTCTCTTTTGTCTCTTCTCATAGTGATTCACCTAGGGGCGTACTACAGTCATTCCCCTCATTACACAGACCGGCATCCACTGTCTGGATTCATCTGTTTACAAGACAAACTAGTACATCAAGGGTATCAATGTAAGACCCTGGGATTTGATTTATGTGCTGGTGAAGGTGAATTTACACTGCTATTTGTGACTTTGCATTTATCCTGTTCTACCATAGCTACATACTGAACAGCTTAGGTAGTCAGAGGCAGGTGCAGCCTGTCTATACCACATTCAGCATTGTTCTATTACATACTTGTATAATTTTATGCCATAGGTTTAACTCATGTAATTTTTTAGGAAACACAGTGGTTTATGTGATTTGTTTAGATACAAGGTAATCACAGAGGTAATAAAGTATATTAAAGGGCCATAATACCCAAATGTTTAAACACTTGAAAGTGATGCAGCACCGCTGTAAAAAGCTGACTAGAAAATATCACCTGAACATCTCTATGTAAAAAAGAAAGATATTTTACCTCAAAACTTTGCATAGCATATTTTAATAGTTTTAAACATGTATAGTATTGACTCATATCCTGGTTCCTACAAATATATTTCAATGTGTTTATAGATATCAACTAATAAAAAGAATTCAGGAATTTATATTAATTTTATGGTTTCTAGTATATGCATATTGATTGAGGGTTTATTTTTAAAGGATAATTATTAAATATATTGTGTTATAACCCGGCCATATACTGACATATTATTTGGAGGCACTTTGCATGAGATATTATTAATATTTATCATATTGATATAATATATTTGTAGTAAATAGAAATTATTATAAAAAAAGAGAGAAAAATTCATATTTCAAAATTAATATTTTGAAAATATATATATATTTTTTTGAAAATTGAAATATTGATTTTCATATTTCAAGATTAATAATAATATCTTGAAATATTATTAAAGATTAATTTTTGAAAAATTAACAAAAATATAAATTTTTCATATTTCAAAATTAATATTAATTTTTTTTTAAATATATATTTTTTCTCTCTTTTTATTGGTAAAAATTGTATTAGCGTTTTAATTTAACTAAATAATAAGCCAATATAATAATGTCTATTATTAGGAGTGAATTATTAAATTCTGTACATAACGTTGAAGGTTGTGCCCTAACAATACCCCTTACTTGAGGTCAGGTCCTTAAGAGGGACATTATAGGCCACATTAAAGAGAGTTTTAATATTGCGGGTGAATTCAATGATTACATGAATATGCTTGAAATTAAGGCTAAAAATATTGCCGATGATGATAGGTGGAATGAAAAAAGTTAATTATTCCAAGAATTATTAATGATTAATCAATGCAAGGTTCTCAAAAAGCGAGACAAACTAATACTAAAATCTTGGTCCGTGGTGATATGCATTATTGACGAAATGTTGCTATATCTCACAGAGAAAGAATTGGAAATACAGAGGCTAAAAAATAGTATTAATTTCTCATGCAGATGCGAAGAGAATTTAAAAATAGCCGAAGATAAAATTGATGAGTTTGCCCAAGACATAGCCACCTTGGATAAGCATAACTTAGATTTATTAGCAAAGATACAAGAGTTAAGTAAACAGCTTGCGCAAAGCCAGAGAGAATCAAGTGATTTAAAAAGGTCATATCGCCATAATGAAAACCCCTCTATTAACAGTGAGAATAATGCAGATAATTCTAACTCCCTTAGAGAATGCATCAGGGACGAAATGCAGAAATATATGGAAGAGTGTAGACAAATGACCCCTGTTGGGTCAGAAATAGATTTCCCAAATAGACAGTCACTGCATGATGTAAATTTAGGGAGCTGCTGTAACTCAGCTGATGAGAGGAAGGGAAAGCCCAATAGAGAGTCAGGGGCCGAGCTAACTACCTAAATAGCCCACGTAGTACTAATGTACGTAGGGGGTCTCCCCATAATAAAAGGGAAAACAGGGAACACTCCAAACCCGAAAATAAGCCTCCTAGGAAATCCCAAAATACGTCTAATAAGATATATGACTCCCATAAAGTAATCATTACTTTCCTAAAGGATGCAGTACCTAGATTCTCCAACAAAGGAACAAACTCTGTAATTGATCACTTAGAGGCCTTTGAAAATGCATGAGCTATAATGAATGTTACAAGTGAGCAGTCAAAAATTAAATTTCTGCCCTGGGTATTTGAAGGTAAACATCACAAATTCTTCACTTCACTAAAGGATATGAACATTCATTCCTGGAGTGAAACAAAACGACAGTGCAGAAAAGAATTCGGGCAACATCGTACTAAAACTGCAGCAAAAATAGCTGTATATGGTTTAAAATGTAGTGCAAAAAAGTGTATAGTATGGCTGAAGATAATCCCATATTTGAATGCTCAGAATTTGAGAATTTATTTTTTGAAGCTCTGCCCTCATCCATCAAAATTAATTTAGCTAGAGATTTTGATGAGAACTGCTCAATGGAATGGCTGATCAAAGAGAGTACAAAGTTATACTCTATTCAGCAGTCCGGTGAACAGGAGGTTAAAAAGGAATCAAAACCCAAAATTGTGGCAGAAACTAGGGTGTCACCTAGCCCCCTCAATTTGGAGTCTAAAAGGAAAACCTACGCAGAGGTGGCCAGAGGAAACAGGCCATCTCCACAGAGGTTTAACTCTACCCCTCCCCCAACACGGGCTGAGGAACAGAGAGACTATAACCAAAATGGAGGACATACTCAGGTAAATAATTACTCCCAAAGAGAATACCCCAAAAATAATTGGTATCCCTGCAAGGGTAGATACAATAAATGGCGAAGATATTCTCAGGATAACCAGACATCCCAAGTAAATAATGCTCCCCAAAATACTAACGCTGAACAAGCTGAAGCCCAGGGGCAACCACGCCAAGATACAAACAGCGGCCCTGATTCTGAGGGGACCCAATGGTCCAGGAATCACTACTATGGGCCATCAAGAGATAGGCCCAGGGGTAGAGGTAACTTGTACGATCAAGTAGATCAGCTTTATACCCAGTTAAATTGGTTGAGCAAACAATTCGCTAACATGAGTCAACCTTTTACGGCTCAGCAACCGAACAATACTTTTTTAGGGGTACAGCCAGTGGCCAGCAGTGGGCCACAGACACAGTCATAAATACTGCAGTATTACCTGAAAGGGAGAGATATACAAAATAAAATGACAAATGTCAAAAGCGGTACTAATCATGTTCTCTCCCCACAGATCGGAAACAGACGATTTAGCTGTGATGACAAGCAACCTCAGCCGGAAAAAATTAACAAATTTCTTCCTTTGCAGCATTCTCTTAACCTTATTTCCACAGATGCAGTACACAAGAACCCAGTCGACCCTGTCATAGAGGAGACCGGTAAGTGTGAAGTCTCTTCTGCATCAGGTAACGCGGCGGATTCAGGTAGCACATGGCAAAGCCCACAGGTGTGCAATCATGCCAATTTTATGTGTGAAATGGTAGAAACTGCAGGGAGATATTATGTATTAGCTGAGCTGCAAGATTCAGTCTCCAACCCTATCATGGGATTAATTAATACTGGGTCCCAGGCAACTATTCTATCCCACAGGTACTACACACAGCTAAATGGGCTAACACCCTACAAACCTAAAATGAAAGAATTTGATGGTTCTCTAACAGGTGTTGAGGTGACTCTCTAAAAGTTTACGGTACTGCATGGTAAAAATTTAAAATGGGGAACAGGGTCATAAGACACCCTGTCATTATAGTGGATCTGCCAACTGATTGTTTAATTATTGGTAGTGATCTCCTGAAGCGATTAAGCACCATAATTGATTGCATAAATAATGTAATTTGGTCACAAGTTAAAAGGCCTATTAATTATGAGAAATCTGTTATATCTCGCCCCCGACATAACTGTCACGTGGTGGAAGAGAAACCAGATGCTGTGGAGATTCATTTCAGGAATAACTCTGTACCTGAAATAACTATCCTACAAATAGATGATCAGACTCCTTTAAGTGGCTCGCCTGGAAAGATAGCAAACATTTCCTTAGACGGCGATGTATTGACCATATCTCTCCACAAGGGGGATCATAAAATCCCTAAGGGGGGGGCACGCTCAATACCTCGCAGGAATTGAGAGAGTTAAAGAGGATCTATTTATCCCTATACAAGTGCATGACCTTGGTACAACAAAGTATGCCAAATTGAACTTAAAACAGGAAGCTAGCTATATAAGCAAAGGCTTATTAGTGCAGATAGCTGAACCTAAAGTGATTAAATATCTTTCTCCCCAAGACCACTGTGTCCACAGCCTGGATGACAGGTTTGAAAGCTATAACATCACAGCTAAGTGCTTATTATCTGTCTCTATAGGTTATAAGTTAGTGAAGTACCTGTTTTTAGTTTTAAATACTCCCCATAATCAAATATATATTGGCAATGATATCTTACATAGATATGCTATACAAATAGATTTGATTAACTCTTGCCTCTGGAGCAGGTTAAAGGGGGATCCTGAAGTATTTCAGGATGAAAATACAGCCCTGAAATCATACCAGCAATTGCCATATGCTGTAAATATGCAGGTGTCTAACGATATTATAATTTCTGCTGGGGCTGATACATTTCTTTTACCCTTACAGGTAAAGAGGTCAGAAAATAAAAACTTCTAAAACACTAATTTGCCTTTCCCATAGAATACAAATATGGGTATAACAATGGCCCACACTCCTTTGGTAAATATTGGAACTATTCGAATACATGTTATTGTGCATAACATGACCCCACAGGATATAACATTATCCAAGGGAACTACCATAGGATATGAGCTAGAATCAAGTTATTATACTTTTGGATTCCAGAATAATGTAATTGGGCTAATACCTGAAGGATACTTAACTGAAGAACAATTAATAGAACAATCCTTTGCATCTATGTCAGAGGGTCTATTTATAATTCAGTATATTTATCCCTTCAGCTCAGAGGAAGGCATCTGAAAAATTGAAGAAGCCTCTCTAGTGTTTGATCAGCCGATCAAAGATCAAGAATACCCAGAGTCATGGGGGCAATGTAAATTATAATCAAGGGGATCTCACCTCTAGATTGGAAGAAGCCTATGAAATAGGACAGCCTGAAATCTTTCCAGGATTTCAGCAAATAGTCGAAGAGCAAATATCTTTAGCTAATGGCTGTTCCAGTGATGATGAACACCAACAGCTGCGAGAACTCCTAATGGAGTACAAGGATATGTTTGCTAGGGACTCTTATGACTGTGGGACTACAGACTTGCACATTGCAAGAATACAAACAGATCCCAATGAGCCACCTGTTTTTGTAAAACAATACAGACTTCCTTTAGCCTCATATGATTCTCTTGCAGAAATCATAAGGAACCTATATATATATATATATATATATATATATATATATATATAATATCTCTGGTATTTCAATTAGAGTGTATATTGTCCTATAGTTTAACTAAACACTGTTAAAATTGTACCAGTTTGAATGTTAGTAGCTAAATATCTTAGAATCTCATTGTGTTAATTGAATGAAAGGCTATTGTGAATACGGCTAGTTTTAAAGGTAAACTTTTATGAACTTTGCATAGCATATTTTAATAGTTTTAAACGTGTATAGTATTGACTCATATCCTGGTTCCAACAAATATATTTCAATGTGTTTATAGATATCAACTAATAAAAAGAATTCAAGAATTTATATTAATTTTATGGTTTCTAGTATATGCACATTGTTTGAGGGTTTATTTTTAAAGGATAATTATTAAATATACAGGTGGCCCTCGGTTTACAACGATTCAATTTGCACCGTTTCAGAATAACAACCTTTTTTTCAGTCATGTGACTGCTATTGAAAAGCATTGAGAAGCAGTGCATTTTTTAAAATAGCCAGTAGGTGGAGCTGTCCACTTGTGTTGCAGCAAAGCTATGCAAGCCAAGCAAGCTGAAATTAATTTGTGTAACTAGACCTGAGCTATCTAGCAGTTTTCAAAGGAACAAGATTTTCCTGTCTATAAATAAGTCCAGATTGAAATGCATAGAAAGAATTGTTTGCAGAAAAATGCAAGTAAAGTCTGTGTTGTGTGATTATTTTATTAGGTTTATAATGCTGTTTAGCATATGTTTTTGTTCATTTAACTTAGTTTAATTATATATTCTGTGTTGTGTGATTATTTTATTAGGTTTAAAATGCTGTTTAGCATTTAAAGTCTTAAAGGGACAGTCTAGTCAAAATTAAACTTTCATGATTCAGATAGGGCATGCAATTTTAAACAACTTTCCAATTTACTTTTATCATCAAATTTGCTTTGTTCTCTTGGTGGTATTTTTGAAAAGCTAAACCTAGCTAGGCTCAAACTGATTTCTAAACAGTTGAAAACCGCCTCCTAGCTCAGAGCATTTTGAAAGTTTTTCACAGTTAGACTGTGCTAGTTCACAGGTGTCATATAGATAACATTGTGCTCACTCCCGTGAAGTTATTTAGGAGTCTTCACTGATTGACTACACTGCATGTCTGTCAAAGGCACTTAGATATGGAGGCTGTCTGCAAAGGATTAGATACAAGGTAATCACAGAGGTAAAAAGTATATTAATATAACTGTGTTGGTTACGCAAAAACGGGGAATGGGTAATAAAGGGATTATCTATCTTTTTAAATAAGAAAAATTTTGGTGTAGACTGTCCCTTTAATTTCAAAGCTTTAAAAATAATGTTTAGGTGTTACTTATGACAATTTTGAGAGGGGCCTGGAACCTAACTCCCTCACTTCCCATTGACTTACATTATAAACCGAGTTTCAATTTACAACGGTTTTGAGTTACAACCATTCCTTCTGGAACCTAACACCGGCGTAAACTGAGGGCTACCTGTATTGTGCTATAACCCGGTCATATACTGACAATATAATAGTATTGCTTATGCATAATTGGGGAATGGGTAATAAAAGGGATTACATATCTTTTTAAACAATAAAAATATTGGTGTAGACTGGCCCTTTAAATATTAGGAACTATTATGTAAAATAGGACTGTGTAATATAGTGCAGCTGCTCTTAATACGGTGGTAAAATGGAATATGCTCTCTCTGTTATTTTTGTGCCTGTCAAATAGAGTATTAATATGTAAATAATTTCAGATAAACTATATATATATATATATATATATATATATAAATATATATATATATAAATATATATATATATATATATATACAGGGAGTGCAGAATTATTAGGCAAATGAGTATTTTGACCACATCATCCTCTTTATGCATGTTGTCTTACTCCAAGCTGTATAGGCTCGAAAGCCTACTACCAATTAAGCATATTAGGTGATGTGCATCTCTGTAATGAGAAGGGGTGTGGTCTAATGACATCAACACCCTATATCAGGTGTGCATAATTATTAGGCAACTTCCTTTCCTTTGGCAAAATGGGTCAAAAGAAGGACTTGACAGGCTCAGAAAAGTCAAAAATAGTGAGATATCTTGCAGAGGGATGCAGCACTCTTAAAATTGCAAAGCTTCTGAAGCGTGATCATCGAACAATCAAGCGTTTCATTCAAAATAGTCAACAGGGTCGCAAGAAGTGTGTGGAAAAACCAAGGCGCAAAATAACTGCCCATGAACTGAGAAAAGTCAAGCGTGCAGCTGCCAAGATGCCACTTGCCACCAGTTTGGCCATATTTGAGTGCTGCAACATCACTGGAGTGCCCAAAAGCACAAGGTGTGCAATACTCAGAGACATGGCCAAGGTAAGAAAGGTTGAAAGATGACCACCACTGAACAAGACACACAAGCTGAAACGTCAAGACTGGGCCAAGAAATATCTCAAGACTGATTTTTCTAAGGTTTTATGGACTGATGAAATGAGAGTGAGTCTTGATGGGCCAGATGGATGGGCCCGTGGCTGGATTGGTAAAGGGCAGAGAGCTCCAGTCCGACTCAGACGCCAGCAAGGTGGAGGTGGAGTACTGGTTTGGGCTGGTATCATCAAAGATGAGCTTGTGGGGCCTTTTCGGGTTGAGGATGGAGTCAAGCTCAACTCCCAGTCCTACTGCCAGTTTCTGGAAGACACCTTCTTCAAGCAGTGGTACAGGAAGAAGTCTGCATCCTTCAAGAAAAACATGATTTTCATGCAGGACAATGCTCCATCATACGCGTCCAAGTACTCCACAGCGTGGCTGGCAAGAAAGGGTATAAAAGAAGAAAATCTAATGATATGGCCTCCTTGTTCACCTGATCTGAACCCCATTGAGAACCTGTGGTCCATCATCAAATGTGAGATTTACAAGGAGGGAAAACAGTACACCTCTCTGAACAGTGTCTGGGAGGCTGTGGTTGCTGCTGCACGCAATGTTGATGGTGAACAGATCAAAACACTGACAGAATCCATGGATGGCAGGCTTTTGAGTGTCCTTGCAAAGAAAGGTGGCTATATTGGTCACCTATTTGTTTTTGTTTTGTTTTTGAATGTCAGAAATGTATATTTGTGAATGTTGAGATGGTATATTGGTTTCACTGGTAAAAATAAATAATTGAAATGGGCATTTATTTGTTTTTTGTTAAGTTGCCTAATAATTATGCACAGTAATAGTCACCTGCACACACAGATATCCCCCTAAAATAGCTATAACTAAAAACAAACTAAAAACTACTTCCAAAACTATTCAGCTTTGATATTAATGAGTTTTTTGGGTTCATTGAGAACATGGTTGTAGTTCAATAATAAAATTAATCCTCAAAAATACAACTTGCATAATAATTCTGCACTCCCTGTATATATATATATATATATATATATACACACACACACACATATATATATATAGACAAACACACACATACTCACACACATACATATATACACATATTTACACTGTATATACACACATGCACTATGCTCCAGTGTATCCAATAACAGCAATGAAACCGGGCCAGTTTTCCCACCAGCATTCATCTTTCTAAAATAAACTTCCTGTTCAGTAGTGAGTCATGTAAATTTCCAAGCAAATTTCCTTCCATGAAAAAACATAGATTGAGTGGTTACTGTATTTTACACCATACATAAATAAAGCGCAAACAAGCTTTCTGGATGATTTAATAAAGAAAACAAAACTACCGAAATAAGCAGAATACAATGTACAGAAATGAGTAATACAAAGCATACTGGCAAGTGGAAGAAGAGTCATTACAAAGCAGTGAAAATTTAAATGATTTGATAAGAAGTAGAGAAAAGCAGTAGATGGGTTATGAAGGAAAGAAAGCTGAGTAAAATATATAAAAGTGCAGGACACAACAGACAAATGGTGAGTCAAGTTCAGGAACACAGAGCTTTAGAGAAGATAAAGGTAAGGAATAGTGTTACAGGGAGAATAATTGGACAAAAATGCTTAATTAGAAATATGGGTGAGACAAGTGGGTTTAATATGAAAGGAAAAAAAGAAATGTGAAAAATGTTAAAGGAATTGTGTAAGAGAAAGGGTCATCAAAACAGTATTATTCTTTTTTTTTTAAATATTTTTTTTTATTGAGGATATACATTACAAGAACCCAGAAAAAGAGTGCTTTAAAAACAAGCTTCACATACATTAACTCATATACAATATTGTATGGCAAATTAAATATATACATTTATACATAAGTACAAATAGCAATAGTAGTAAGATGTACAAACGAGTCATAGGTATTAAGCGTAGAGAATATCATATGCTAGATTTACTAAAATGTAACTAGATATAGACTCAAATAGGCACTCAATTACTATACAATGTAATTTTTTACTTCTATTTTAAAGTTGAAATGCCCTCCTCAACATAATGAGGCCACTCATGGGCGTCAACAAAGAAAGCACTGTACAAAAGGATATACAGCGGGTAAAAAAGTATTCAGTAAGCCACCAATTGTGCAAGTTCTCCCACTTAAGAAGATGAGAGAGGTCTGTAATTTTCATCATAGATATACCTCAACTATGAGAGACAAAATGTGGAAACAAATCCAGACAATCACATTGTCTGATTTGTAAAGAATTTATTTGCAAATTATGGTGGAAAATAAGTATTTGGTCAATATCAAAATTTCATCTCAATACTTTGTTATATATCCTTTGTTGGCAATGACAGAGGTCAAAAATTTTCTGTAAGTCTTCACAAGGTTGTCACACACTGTTGCTGGTATGTTGGCCCATTCCTGCATGCAGATCTCCTCTAGAGCACTGATGTTCTGGGGTTGTCGCTGGGCAACACGGACTTTCAACTCCCTCCAAAGGTTTTCTATAGGATTGAGATCTGGAGACTGGCTAGGCCACTCCATGACCTTGAAATGCTTCTTATGAAGCCACTCCTTCATTGCCCGGGTGGTGTGGTTGGGATCATTGTCATGATGAAAGACCCAGCCACGTTTCATCTTCAATGCCCTTGCTGATGGAAGGAGGTTTGCACTCAAAATCTCACGATACATGGCCCCATTCATTCTTTCATGTACACTGATCTGTCGTCCTGTTCCCTTTGCAGAGAAACAGCCCCAAAGCATGATGTTGCCACCCCCATGCTTCACAGTAGGTATGGTGTTCTTTGGTTGCAACTCAGCATTCTCTCGCCTCCAAACATGACAAGTTGTGTTTCTACCAAACAGTTCTACTATGGTTTCATCTGTCCATATGACATTCTGCCAATCCGCTTCTGGATCATCCTAAATGCTCTCTAGCATACTTCAGACGGGCCCGGACATGTACTGGCTTAAGCAGGGGGACACGTCTGGCACTGCAGAATCTGAGTCCCTGGGGGCGTAGTGTGTTACTGATGGTAGCCTTTGTTACATTGGTCCCAGCTCTCTGCAGGTCATTCACTAGGTCCCCCCGTGTGGTTCTTGGATGTTTGCTCACCGTTCTTGTGATCATTTTGACCCCACGGGTGAGATCTTGCATGGAGTCCCAGATCGAGGGAGATTATCAGTGGTCTTGTATGTCTTCCATTTTCTAATTATTGCTCCCACAGTTGATTTCTTCACACCAGGCTGCTTGCCTATTGCAGATTCAGTCTTCCCAGCCTGGTGCAGGTCTACAATTTTGTTTCTGGTGTCCTTCGACAGCTCTTTGGTCTTCACCATAGTGGAGTTTGGAGTGTGACTGTTTGAGGTTGTGGACAGGTGTCTTTTTTACTGATAACAAGTTCAAACAGGTGCCATTAATACAGGTAATGAGCGGAGGACAGAGGAGCCTCTTAAAGAAGAAGATACAGGTCTGTGAGAGCCAGAAATCTTGCTTGTTTGTAGGTGACCAAATACTTATTTTCCACCATAATATGCAAATAAATTCTTTCCAAATCAGATAATGTGATTGTCTGGATTTGTTTCCACATTTTGTCTCTCATAGTTGAGGTATACATATGATGAAAATTACAGGCCTCTCTCATCTTCTTAAGTGGGAGAACTTGCACAATTGGTGTCTGACTAAATACTTTTTTGCCCCACTGTATGAGTGGATAGCTTCCCAGGAACAATAAGAAACCTCCAAGATATTACCCCACGGCAAAATGCCCACCTCAGCAACAGAATTTCCTAGGGGGCAATATTTATCTTCATGGAGGGGTTCCTCAACCGATCCCTTGTTTCCAGCGCAGCATTTATTTGTTGGAGTCCACTGGTCCTCGCAATGGTAGAAATTGCTGTACATGGAGAACATCTTTATGGCGTGTAAAGAGTCCTGATCGGAAGTAGGAGATTTTAAATTTGTGCTCGACTCCCATGTTGGTAATCTTTGTGGGCGGTACCTTAAATAGCTGCTTCAGGTCGTTCCCGTTAACAGGAGGGAAAGTAGCTGCACCGATATGTCTGCAGAGTTTTTTTTTAGTGCTTTTAAAAGTGATAGGTGAACTAGTCCGGTGATGATTTTCCAGGCTCAATCTTTCTCCGGTCCTCATTATGTATAATAGCTGCAACGTTCCCATTGGCATGTCGGGACAGATCCTTTGAGGCTTGGTCGTCCTGCACTTTCTGGTACAAGGCTTCAGAGAGGTTGCAGGCATTATTGGCTGTCAGACTCGTGTTGCTTGTAGTGATAGAAAGCAGGGAAAGTGGGAATTTTCATTGGATCCAAAAAATTCAGCAATGTGTTGTAACAACTTTATAAAATGATCACCCAGTAAGGTACTCAATTTTTTTTTAGTAGTTCCATTTCCCATGTGGCTCGGTGATCGATCTAATAAAGGTTGTATTACCCGATATACCGGGGAGGATGTTGGATATGCAGGAGGCTGCCGCTAGATATCCACTGGTCAAAACTCAATTGTAAATCTTCAATTTAGGGTAATATCGGTATAATTTGATACAGCAGATGTTTATCTGTTTAAATATGTTGTTTGCAGTGTCCGATGTTAGATATATATTGAGATAAATTTGAATATTTTCCATTATCAGCACGCAACTGATAGTGCAGCCTATCATGGCCGCCACCTGGACATGCCCCCAAAACTGTATTTTTTTTTATACTCTTTGACTAAATTCAAGTAATGCTTTACATGTGTGCAGAAACACTTCTTATCTTTATACAAACCATATAAACCACTGCAGCTCAAATTATTACAGACAACTAAATATTTAATGAAGCAAAGCAACTCTACTCAGTGTAAAGCAATACACTACATTTTAGTTATCCTTTATAATCTACTAGGCTTTTTACTTAACAAGTCTTCAGTATCTACATGATAGGTTTTCCTAACAAAGAACAGCATAAAAAAGAAATGAGGTACAATATAACCACAAGCTTCTGAAGGAGCCTGATATCCAGCGTCATATATGTTTTCCAAAGTAACCACTATCACTATTCTCCCAGTTCCTCGAAATTCATGTTTTTTTGGCTTTAGTCTTTTCTCCCCTTAGGCTGCAAAGCAGGAAGAGTTCTTAGCATTTACATAGAAGAGAAGACAGACTCACATGATCACAAGAGGAAAAATGTGCAAAAATGAAAACCAGCAGCAAGATAGCAATAGTAATATCAGTAGCAAACTTTTATTTTGCAAGCTAAACAAATCTAGAAAACGTGCATCTTTATAATAAAGCTTTGCCTTGTTCGAACAATGAGGAAATTGTTCATGTAGGATATTTCTTGCTTAAAGGGACAGTCAACACCAAACATTTTGTTGTTTAAAAAGAAAGATAATCCCTTTATTACCCATTTCCCAGTTGTGCATAACCAACACTGTTATATTAATATCATTTTTACCTCTGTGATTACCTTGTTTTTAAGCCTCTGCAAACTGCCCCCTTATTTCAGTTCTTTTGACAGACTTGCATTGTACCCAATCAGTGCTCACTCTTAGGTCACTTCACGTGCATGAGCTCAATGTTATCTATATGAAACACATTAACTAATGCCCTCTAGTGGTCAAAATGCATTCCGATTAGAGGCAGTCTTCAAGGTCTAAGAAATTAGCATATGAACCTCCTAGGTTTAGCTTTCAACTACGAATACCAAGAGAACAAAGCAAAATTGATTATAAAAGTAAATTGGGAAGTTGTTTAAAAATTACATTCCCTATTTAAATCATGAAAGTATTTTTGGAATTGACTTTCCCTTTAATGCAACAACAGATTCAAATGAATGAATTTATAGTATATGCAGTATTCCTAATAAATGTGCCAATACAGCAATATTCCATATAAAACTTCAAGCTCCTACAAATCTCATGTTAATAATCAGTCATGTAGTTTTTAGAATAAGGAGTACAAGTTCCCTATATAGAAGTATAAGGACAAAGTATGACAAGAGCAAAATCTACTTTAAAAAAAAACTTTGAAATGAGATTCCTGGAAGCAATCATCATATGATGCTCAACATATGACATTATATGTAACATCATTCATAATTGATTTGATTAGTGATGCTATGAATGAGGTTAAAGGGGCACTAAACCCAAATTTTTCTTTCATGATTCAGATAGAGTATGCAATTTTAAGCAACTTTCTAATTTACTCCTATTATCAATTTTCTTTGCTCTCTTGCTATCTTTTTTTTAAAAGCAGGAATGTGATGCATAGGAGCCGGCCCATTTTTGGTTGAGAACCTGGGATATGCTTGCTTATTGGTGGGTAAATGTAAGCCTCCAATAAGCAAGCACTACCCATGGTGCTGAACCTAAAATGAAGAAAAAACATAATTTATGTAAGAACTTACCTGATAAATTCATTTCTTTCATATTAGCAAGAGTCCATGAGCTAGTGACGTATGGGATATACATTCCTACCAGGAGGGGCAAAGTTTCCCAAACCTTAAAATGCCTATAAATACACCCCTCACCACACCCACAATTCAGTTTAATAGCCAAGAAGTGGGGTGATAAGAAAAAAGTGCGAAAGCATATAAAATAAGGAATTGGAATAATTGTGCTTTATACAAAAAAATCATAACCACCACAAAAAAGGGCGGGCCTCATGGACTCTTGCTAATATGAAAGAAATGAATTTATCAGGTAAGTTCTTACATAAATTATGTTTTCTTTCATGTAATTAGCAAGAGTCCATGAGCTAGTGACGTATGGGATAATGACTACCCAAGATGTGGATCTTTCCACGCAAGAGTCACTAGAGAGGGAGGGATAAAATAAAGACAGCCAATTCCTGCTGAAAAAAATCCACACCCAAAATAAAGTTTAATAAAAAACATAAACAGAAGATTCAAACTGAAACCGCTGCCTGAAGTACTTTTCTACCAAAAACTGCTTCAGAAGAAGAAAATACATCAAAATGGTAGAATTTAGTAAAAGTATGCAAAGAGGACCAAGTTGCTGCTTTGCAAATCTGATCAACCGAAGCTTCATTCCTAAACGCCCAGGAAGTAGAAACTGACCTAGTAGAATGAGCTGTAATCCTTTGAGGCGGAGTTTTACCCGACTCGACATAGGCATGATGAATTAAAGATTTCAACCAAGATGCCAAAGAAATGGCAGAAGCTTTGTGGCCTTTTCTAGAACCGGAAAAGATAACAAATAGACTAGAAGTCTTTCGGAAAGACTTAGTAGCCTCAACATAATATTTCAAAGCTCTAACAACATCCAAAGAATGCAACAATTTCTCCTTAGAATTCTTAGGATTAGGACATAATGAAGGAACCACAATTTCTCTACTAATTTTGTTGGAATTCACAACCTTAGGTAAAAATTCAAAAGAAGTTCGCAACACCGCCTTATCCTGATGAGACTCACAAGAAAGAGCAGATAATTCAGAGACTCTTCTGGCAGAAGAGATCGCCAAAAGGAACAAAACTTTCCAAGAAAGTAATTTAATGTCCAATGAATGCATAGGTTCAAACGGAGGAGCTTGAAGAGCCCCCAGAACCAAATTCAAACTCCAAGGAGGAGAAATTGACTTAATGACAGGTTTTATACGAACCAAAGCTTGTACAAAACAATGAATATCAGGAAGATTAGCTATCTTTCTGTGAAAAAGAACAGAAAGAGCAGAGATTTGTCCTTTCAAAGAACTTGCGGATAAACCTTTATCTAAACCATCCTGAAGAAACTGTAAAATTCTCGGAATTCTAAAAGAATGCCAAGAAAAATGATGAGAAAGACACCAAGAAAAATAAGTCTTCCAGACTCTATAATATATCTCTCTGGATACAGATTTACGAGCCTGTAACATAGTATTAATCAGAGAAACCTCTTTGACCAAGAATCAAGCGTTCAATCTCCATACCTTTAAATTTAAGGATTTGAGATCCTGATGGAAAAAAGGACCTTGCGACAGAAGGTCTGGTCTTAGCGGAAGAGTCCACGGATGGCAAGAGGCCATCCAGACAAGATCCGCATACCAAAACCTGTGAGGCCATGCCGGAGCTACCAGCAGAACAAACGAGCATTCCTTCAGAATCTTGGAGATTACTCTTGGAAGAAGAACTAGAGGCGGAAAGATATAGGCAGGATGATACTTCCAAGGAAGTGATAATGCATCCACTGCTTCCGCCTGAGGATCCCGGGATCTGGACAGATACCTGGGAAGTTTCTTGTTTAGATCAGATCTATTTCTGGAAGCTCCCACATTTGAACAATCTGAAGAAATACCTCTGGGTGAAGAGACCATTCGCCCGGATGCAACGTTTGGCGACTGAGATAATCCGCTTCCCAATTGTCTATACCTGGGATATGAACCGCAGAGATTAGACAGGAGCTGGATTCCGCCCAAACCAGAATTCGAGATACTTCTTTCATAGCCAGAGGACTGTGAGTCCCTCCTTGATGATTGATGTATGCCACAGTTGTGACATTGTCTGTCTGAAAACAAATGAACGATTCTCTCTTCAGAAGAGGCCAAGACTGAAGAGCTCTGAAAATTGCACGGAGTTCCAAAATATTGATCGGTAATCTCACCTCCTGAGATTCCCAAACTCCTTGTACCGTCAGAGATCCCCACACAGCTCCCCAACCTGTGAGACTTGCATCTGTTGAAATTACAGTCCAGGTCGGAAGAACAAAAGAAGCCCCCTGAATTAAACGATGGTGATCTGTCCACCACGTTAGAGAGTGTCGTACAATCGGTTTTAAAGATATTAATTGAGATATCTTTGTGTAATCCCTGCACCATTGATTCAGCATACAGAGCTGAAGAGGTCGCATGTGAAAACGAGCAAAGGGGATCGCGTCCGATGCAGCAGTCATAAGCCCTAGAATTTCCATGCATAAGGCTACCGAAGGGAATGATTGTGACTGAAGGTTTCGACAAGCTGAAATCAATTTTAGACGTCTCTTGTCTGTCAAAGACAGAGTCATGGACACTGAATCTATCTGGAAACCCAGAAAGGTTACCCTTGTCTGAGGAATCAATGAACTTTTTAGTGAATTGATCCTCCAACCATGATCTTGAAGAAACAACACAAGTCGATTCGTATGAGATTCTGCTAAATGTAAAGACTGAGCAAGTATCAAGATATCGTCCAAATAAGGAAATACCACAATACCCTGTTCTCTGATTACAGACAGAAGGGCACCGAGAACCTTTGTAAAAATTCTTGGAGCTGTAGCTAGGCCAAACGGCAGAGCCACAAACTGGTAATGCTTGTCCAGAAAAGAGAATCTCAGGAACTGATAATGATCTGGATGAATCGGAATATGCAGATATGCATCCTGTAAATCTATTGTGGACATATAATGCCCTTGCTGAACAAAAGGCAAGATAGTCCTTACAGTTCCCATTTTGAACGTTGGTATCCTTACATAACGATTCAATATTTTTAGATCCAGAACTGGTCTGAAGGAATTCTCCTTCTTTGGTACAATGAAGAGATTTGAATAAAACCCCATCCCCTGTTCCAGAACTGGAACTGGCATAATTACTCCAGCCAACTCTAGATCTGAAACACATTTCAGAAATGCTTGAGCTTTCACTGGATTTACTGGGACACGGGAAAGAAAAAATCTCTTTGCAGGAGGTCTTATCTTGAAACCAATTCTGTACCCTTCTGAAACAATGTTCTGAATCCAAAGATTGTAAACAGAATTGATCCAAATTTCTTTGAAAAAACGTAACCTGCCCCCTACCAGCTGAGCTGGAATGAGGGCCACACCTTCATGTGGACTTAGAAGCTGGCTTTGCTTTTCTAGAAGGCTTGGATTTATTCCAGACTGGAGATGGTTTCCAAACTGAAACTGCTCCTGAGGATGAAGGATCAGGCTTTTGTTCTTTGTTGAAACGAAAGGAACGAAAACGATTATTAGCCCTGTTTTTACCCTTAGATTTTTTATCCTGTGGTAAAAAAGTTCCTTTCCCACCAGTAACAGTTGAGATAATAGAATCCAACTGAGAACCAAATAATTTGTTACCCTGGAAAGAAATGGAAAGTAGAGTTGATTTAGAAGACATATCAGCATTCCAAGTTTTAAGCCATAAAGCTCTTCTAGCTAAAATAGCTAGAGACATAAACCTGACATCAACTCTGATAATATCAAAAATGGCATCACAGATAAAATTATTAGCATGTTGAAGAAGAATAATAATATTATGAGAATCATGATCTGTTACTTGTTGCGCTAAAGTTTCCAACCAAAAAGTTGAAGCTGCAGCAACATCAGCCAATGATATAGCAGGTCTAAGAAGATTACCTGAACACAGATAAGCTTTTCTTAGAAAGGATTCAATTTTCCTATCTAAAGGATCCTTAAACGAAGTACCATCTGACGTAGGAATAGTAGTACGTTTAGCAAGGGTAGAAATAGCCCCATCAACTTTAGGGATTTTGTCCCAAAATTCTAATCTGTCAGACGACACAGGATATAATTGCTTAAAACGTTTAGAAGGAGTAAATGAATTACCCAAATTATTCCATTCTCTGGAAATTACTTCAGAAATAGCACCAGGAACAGGAAAAACTTCTGGAATAACCACAGGAGATTTAAAGACCTTATCTAAACGTTTAGATTTAGTATCAAGAGGACCAGAATCCTCAATTTCTAAAGCAATTAGTACTTCTTTAAGTAAAGAACGAATAAATTCCATTTTAAATAAATATGAAGATTTATCAGCATCAATCTCTGAGACAGAATCCTCTGAACCAGAAGAGTCATTAGAATCAGAATGATGATGTTCATTTAAAAATTCATCTGTATAAAGAGAAGTTTTAAAAGATTTTTTATGTTTACTAGAAGGAGGAATAACAGACATAGCCTTCTTGATGGATTCAGAAACAAAATCTCTTATGTTATCAGGAACATTCTGAACATTAGATGTTGATGGAACTGCAACAGGTAATGGTACATTACTAAAGGAAATATTATCTGCATTAACAAGTTTGTCATGACAATTAATACAAACAACAGCTGGAGGAATAGCTACCAAAAGTTTACAGCAGATACACTTAGCTTTGGTAGTTCCAGCACCAGACAGCGATTTTCCTGAAGTATCTTCTGACTCAGATGCAACGTGAGACATCTTGCAATATGTAAGAGAAAAAACAACATATAAAGCAAAATTGATCAAATTCCTTAAATGACAGTTTCAGGAATGGGAAAAAATGCCAGTGATCAAGCTTCTAGCAACCAGAAGCAATAAATAATGAGACTTAAATAATGTGGAGACAAAAGCGACGCCCATATTTTTTTAGCGCCTAAATGCTTTTGGCGCCAAAAATGACGCCACGTCCGGAACGCCGACATTTTTTGGCGCAAAAGAACGTCAAAAATGACGCAACTTCCGGCGACACGTATGACGCCGGAAACAGAAAAGATTTTTTGCGCCAAAAAAGTCTGCGCCAAAAATGACGCAATAAAATGAAGCATTTTCAGCCCCCACGAGCCTAACAGCCCACAGGAAAAAAAGTCAAATCTTTAAGGTAAGAAAAATATTTGATTCAAATGCATTATCCCAAATATGAAACTGACTGTCTGAAAATAAGGAATGTTGAACATCCTGAGTCAAGGCAAATAAATGTTTGAATACATATATTTAGAACTTTATTAAAAAAGTGCCCAACCATAGCTTAGAGTGTCACAGAAAATAAGACTTACTTACCCCAGGACACTCATCTACATGTTTGTAGAAAGCCAAACCAGTACTGAAACGAAAATCAGCAGAGGTAATGGTATATTTATAAGAGTATATCGTCGATCTGAAAAGGGAGGTAAGAGATGAATCTCTACGACCGATAACAGAGAACCTATGAAATAGACCCCGTAGAAGGAGATCATTGAATTCAAACAGGCAATACTCTCCTCACATCCCTCTGACATTCACTGCACGCTGAGAGGAAAACCGGCCTCCAACCTGCTGCGGAGCGCATATCAACGTAGAATCTAGCACAAACTTACTTCACCACCTCCATAGGAGGCAAAGTTTGTAAAACTGAATTGTGGGTGTGGTGAGGGGTGTATTTATAGGCATTTAAGGTTTGGGAAACTTTGCCCCTCCTGGTAGGAATGTATATCCCATACGTCACTAGCTCATGGACTCTTGCTAATTACATGAAAGAAATTGATAATAGGAGTAAATTTGAAAGTTACTTCAAATGTTATGCTCTATCTGAATCATGAAAGAAACAATTTGGGTTTAGTGTTCCTTTAATAAAATCTAGTGGTAGGAAAGGTGGGACTGAATTTAGCTCACAAACTTTCATGTATTAAGTATTTTTATTAAAAGAGACAGTAACATCTTTGTACAATTTTTTTTAGTTATACATAATAAAACAACTTGGCAATATACTTTCATTATTTTGCCACATTTTTTTGTTGCTCTGAAAATTGAGCAAATTCTAACTACCCTGCTGACTTATCAAGGCCAATTCTGCTACATATCTGTCCCTAATTAGCTTTATCAGATAACAACTGCAAAACAAAGCTTTTTTTTTTTTTTTTTACTAACATTATAGCAAGGGCTAGCCTTGTTTGTGGACAAAAACCCAGATTGGCTCCTCCAAATAAGGCAAATAGTGGGTGGAGTAAATAATTGCAGTAAAAAGGATGTTTATTTTAAAAAATATTAAGACTTGGCTGATATTCTATTCTATTGCAATAAATCAGAAGTGTCTTGTAATTACTATGTGCAAAATTATGTAAAATTAACCTAGCTTTGAATGTACGAATGTAAAAAAATGAGGCATGTTTTACTAACCCCCCCCCCCAAGAAACTTTACTTAACTTACCTTCCTTGCCGTGTTCTCCTGCTGCTGTTTTTTTTTAAAAGCATCACAGGCAATGCTTGTCTAATCATAGGGCACCTGCTCGCATCATTGAACTAAAGTTTGGGGGGGGGGGGGTGTTGTTAAAACTTTAATATATCTCTTTTGTTGATTTTTACAGGCCTTGCTAGGTTATTGTTACATAATTGTTTACGGCTTCCATCTTGTCTGTTTTTATTATGGTTTTTGTAATAAGGGAAGACTTGATATGAAACACTTTAGCTAGTACGTTATTTTGCTTACATTGGAGATTTAAATACCTTCTGTGGATATCCTGATGAGAGGATAAATGGGTCATAGCTACATCTTTGATTTGTATAGATGCTGCTAGCAGAACATAAATCTTGCAAATACTACTAAAGAAGCCTAAAGGTAAACACAAATACTGAATGTTTAAAACTAATTCAGGATTACTAGCAGGAAACAAGAATAACTCTTGCTGATGGTTTAGCATTACCCACTAACAAAATAGCCTTACACATATGGCTAACCCTTGAAAAATTTAGATTCTTAGAAATTGCAGAGTTGCCTGGGCTAGATTACACCTTTTCTGCCATTTTACTGAGGAAAAGAATCATCTGAGAGAGTTTACAAAGTGGCAAGAGAGTGTAAGGCCATGGTAAAGTCCCTAAAGACAGTCCCATGATCACATGCTTTTGTATTTGCTTTTCACAACATGGGAAGCTAGTTCATGTGAGCCATATAGATAACATTGTGCTGACGCCCATGGATTCCATCAACACAGGACTAATTGGCTTAAATGCAAGTCAACAGATAATAAGATGCTTAGATACAAGGTAATCACAGAAATAAAACGTGTATTAATATAACCATGTTTTCTGTGCAAAACTGGGGAATGCGTAATAAAGGGATTATCTATCTTTTTAAACAATCAAAAAAATTGAGTTGACTGTTCCTTTAAGAGAAAAGAAACTGGTTTTACACGAGAATTGTTTTCTCTCAAAGGAAACATATCAATGAACACTGATTATGGGTAAGCTAACAACACCAATGCAAGTAAAACAGCACTGGCTGAACCATAAAAGTATGTGCTATAAATTTGTATTTTTTTTTATGAAAGACAACTAAAGAAAACTCTAAAAACAAGGATAACATGTCCCAAATGAATTAAACTGCTTTTAAAGATGTGTCTGAGAGTTCAATACCCTAACCTGGTTATTAATAGTCCTAATCTTACAATAACAAAGTAGTAGACTTGTGCAACCAACACTGATTCATGGGAAGTGATTTCCTGTTTAGGCTGTTGTGATCCCCACTTATTTATGTTAGATGAGTGACTTTCTTAAGAAAGCATTATACAACGCATTTCCAGTTATCTGGACAGTTGATTTTAAAATAATAAAAACAGCGTCTACAGAACATAAACTGCTCTGTTCTAAATCCAAAAACTTCACTGATGTTGCAAAGTATTTAATTTGATAGAGAAATAGACTACATTTAAAAATAATATCAATATAACACAGTTCAGATCAACATTAAAAATGTAATAAAACTATTATTGTACTTAACTCTGTTCATACTATAATTAGCACCTTTTAAAGTGTTTAAGCAATGTACAAGAGAGTCACACATAAGTGAATCCTGTAATTGAAGGGTTTAATAAATCTTGTGCACAATTTAGTAAATCGTGCTCACATTTTAGTAAATCATGGGCATGATTTATAAATATATAAAACAAATTGTGTGGCCACTCTGGGGCTCGGAATCCCTTAAAGGGACATGAATATCAAAATTAATATTTCATGATTTAGAAAGAGGATACATTTTTTTCAATTTACTTCTATTAACAAGTTTACTTTCTTCAAAAGCAAATCTACATATTTAGGAGCTGCAATTCACCACTGGGAGCTAGCTGATGAATGGTGTCTATGCACATATGTCTCAGCTAGATCCCAGAAGTAAAATACTATTCTGGAGCTGATTTTATTAAATGCATAGGGGTCTATAACAATCAAATTATTTATCCGAAAGAATCACTAGAGACAATAATGGTACATTTTGCAGAAAATCAATAGTTACAGTTTTCTAAAGGATTGCGATCAACTCCATTGTTTATATTCATGCAATAGACCAATCCGAATAAGCTCAGATAAGAGCATTTTCTTTTTACAGTTCTATTTCCCTTTAAAGGAAGACACAGGGTGGGATTCCCTTCTTTCTTCTATTGCCCATGTGTGAACAACAATGCACATTAATTCACAAAACACATGTGCAGGATTGAGTAAGGGGCTTTTAGCTGTAGTATACAGGTGAAAAGCATAAAACTATACAAATGTGATGCAACAAGGCTGTCTTATTCATTGCAAAATGCTTCTTGCATAAGAATCTGGCAGTTTAATGCAGCTAAGAAACATGAAACACAACATTTTTTTTAATGATTCAGACAGAACATACGATTTTAAACAACATATTTTACTATTATCAAATTTGCTTCATTGTCTTCGTATTCTTCAATAAAGGACTAGCAATGATCTACTGGCAGCTAGCTGAACACATTGGATGAGTCAACAACAAGAAGCATATATGTACAGCAACCAATCAGCATCGAGCTCCCAGTAGTACATTACTGCTCCTGAGCCTATCTAGTTATTCTTTTTAAAAGATACCAAGAGAACGAAGCAAATTAGATAACAGAAGTAATTGGAAAGTTGTTTAAAATTGCATGCCTTATATGAATCACAAAAATGAAAAATGTGACTTTACTGTCCCTATGAGTTCGTCTTATGTCCCTTTAATATTACTTATAGTTAACTTGATGAAAAGGGACAATTCTTTTTCATTTCCTAAGTGTTCTGCAAAATGTGACTTGTGCCTCGTTTTCTTGATGTCAAATTTCACAGGGAACTTCTCTAGACATTTGTGTGTGTGTCACTGCTGTTCTACGGTGTCACATTTATCCTCTGGCAAATACATACTGTACTGAAGAAATCCCTTTACCTAGTCTCACAGGATCTCATTTTCTTTTCTAATGTTGTACTTGAAAGTCTATAGCATCTGTACAGCTATTGCTTTTGGCTACAGTTAGAATTTTGAAGTGTTTTAAAGGAACACTGCAATTTCATAAAATGCATTTGCTAAGAAGGTACGTTGTACCTAAATGATCACTATAATTTTCAAATGTCTCTAATTTTTTTCAATAAATACAGACTATTTTATGATCTGCATGATAAGCCAGTCTTCCCCTTTATAAAAAAAAATAGAGCAAAAACATAGTATGAAAAAAGATAAGCACCGTAAAATGGTACAGAAATCTGCAGAAATCATATCATGGCAACTCACGTATAACTAATAGTTTTCTGAAAAGAATCAATCTTTACAAGCAAACATAATACAATTTACATCTATCATGAAGTAATGTAAAGTACTAATGTACAAAACTGGACACACGTTTGCTAGAACCATACTTTAATGATAACATTCTGACATCTCATAAAACCAAGACACATCTTATAGAACAAAAGCTTACTTCAATGCCCATGACATGCGTAGGCTAAACCAAGAGTGTCCAAACTTTATATGAGAACAGTATTAAAGAGAGCTGCATGCACAAGAGGAAAACCAGCAGCATGATGAGTAGTAGCCATGCAATTTAAAAGAGACACTCAAGTCAAAATTAAACTTTCATGATTCAGATAGAACATACAATTTTAAACAACTTTCCAATTTACTTCCATTAACAAAATGTGCACCGTCTTTTTATATTTACACTTTAAGTCACCAGCTCCTACTGAGCATGTGCAAGAATATACATATATGCATTTGTGATTGGCTGATGCTTGTCCCATGATACAGGAGTAGAAAGACATAACTTTAAAACTTGTCAGAAAAAAAAAAGTGCTACTGCATTGTCTTTTTATCATTCATTTGTTATATATGCAAATCTACTGTATTTACTGGTCCTTTAATGTCCCTTTAAAATGATGTTAAATTTGTGCATTGTGAAAGAGTTTTTACAAATCTTTGAGTGCTAAATATTGAAACAGCTAAGTATTTTATTTAAAATAAATTATGAGTTTTATGTTTACCGTAATACACCGTTTCCTCCGCCCCCTCTATTTCCTTTTTCTTGAGGTTAATGAAGTAGAGAGTGGTCCAACCCATCAGTGCATGTTTACGAGATATGTAAATTTAACGCATGCAAACTGGCTTGTCTGTCACTCCAATGTAAACAATAAATCATTAGATTCATTGTTTACTTCTGAAGCGGCGAGCTGTGGATCACAGCTAGTGTTTCCCCTGCAGGGTGAACGTGATTCCCATGCATAAACAAGCAATTTTACTGTGTAATCATGAAAAGAGAAGTCATAATATTTTCCTTACGGCCGTTACCTTGGATGAGCCGCACCTGAACACGCATGGAGATCAAATGTGCATGCGCCACTCTGCCGAACAGCAATAATGTTACTGGAAGCCGCTCGTAATAAAAAAAAAAAAAAAAAAGTACTCAACTGAGGGGCGGCCGGCAGAGCACTAAAAAAAGTATCAAATAATAAAATATATTGTTTGAATGGCACAAAAAAGGTAACATTTGATGAATGAACACTGAACTAAAATTAAAAGTTTTTTCATATTTTCGATAGCACACTGCCAAGATTTACCATAATGGAAATAGTGGCAACAGTGTTAGTTTAAGCATATATCAACCCCTTCATAATATAGTATGCTGAAATAATAGTAGATATATAATCTATTCAGTATTCATTATATACCAGTTAGTATCACTGGTGAAGTGTAGGAGAAGGGGGGTGCTGACTGTCTGATAGATATATAGGTACAAAAAAGAGAGAGAAGTTTGACAGTACCCAGCACTCACAAAACACTATATAGTAACAGTATGCATTGAAAACCGGATTTTGTCCAGAACTAATTATTAAAACGTAACTTTTACTAATGATAGAATAAAATAAAAAAGGTTGGTAAATAGTACCAAATGTATAACATAAATATGTGAGACATACATTTAAAATGTGTTTTGTGAGTGCTGGGAACTGTCAAACTTCTCTCTCTTTTTTGTACCAAGATTTACCATACCATTAAAGGGAAAGAGGGCAAATTGATATGTGCATGAATGCATTTCCATGCGAAATAGAAGGATTTGTGTAATATACTTCCATTAGTAAAAACACTTCTAATAAAACTTATTACTGTTTTTCTCCGGCATACGCCATATCATACGATGGCTGTGCTCCAGTATTCAACCAACATGTCTGCTCAGAGAGTTTGGCACACATTACCTCTTCACAGAAGAAATACTTCTTTAGCCCTCTAAACTGGAATATGGGTGTACAGGCCCTCACAGGATATGGCTTATGCCACAGAAAAACAGTAATACATTTTAACAGAAGTATATTGCAACAATGATTATATTTCAAATTGAAATGCATATTTAAATTTTGACCTTCCTGTCACTTTAAAAAAAACATCCTAAATGTCCATTTTCTTTTAATATTCTAAAGATATATAAATGTGCTTTTAACCACTACTGTTGGAGACAATACTTTGCCTCAACCATAGGGGGCGCAAATGTTTCTTACAAGAACTATTGAAAAACAACACAGATAAGTAATATTGTGCAGTGAACGGGACCGATATTAAAAAACAAACACAGTTAAGTAGTATTATGCAATACATGGGACCAATATTGGTCAGTCCAATATGTTTTTCCTTATCTGTATATTGTCACAGTCCATGTGGTCAGTCCCAAATTCGACTGATACAGATGCAACTCCGTATGTAGAATACCTCTGATCCAGGCTGCTCCTTTGTAATACACACTCAAAAAGGGTTTAAATGGATGTGTGTGAGCCCAGGCGCCAACCAAACGGAGGCAAAGGTTTACTGGAGAAGATTTAGTACTAATGTGTATATAGATATATATTTAAAAAACAATAGTAAATTTAATATACAATATCATGGATCCAAGATGATATTACAATAAATTGCTAACAATAAAACTGACACAATGTAGAACTAATACAATATGTTAAAAACTAATGTAATGTGGTAAAAACAGTTAATGTATAAAAACAATGGTAAAATGTGTGAAGAATGCAGGAATTTCACTCGATAATCTTAGATGAGATCAGTCCAGTGTAAGAAGAACAGCAAAATGCGTTCATAAGATGAAATCCAATATATGTTATAATATTTCTTCTGCCCAAATATGATTTTATGAGAAACCAGTGCAAGGATCAAAGTGTAGCTGATGAATCTGACTGTTCTCCAATTGGATCAATAAATCCAGGTATGTGGAATGGGTGAAAAAATGGGTGAAAAAATAAGAGCCGGTGGTGAAAAGTGGGATTCAAAAATGAAAAACTACCAAAAAGGTAATGATAAAAAATGATATATTAAAAAAACATAACAATGAAAAATTCAAAAATCATGTGAAAAATATGAACAAAATGTAAAAAATATATGAAAAAATGTGAAAAAAATGTGAAAAATAGGAAAAAGTGCAAAGATAACTCTGACAATAGCCAAAAAGTGTTCAAGAGCTAATGCTGTGCCATGGTTTTCCTTTTGATTAGTCCATAGAGTATGGGCAATATAGCAAACTGTCTTTAGGTGTGCTATATTGCCCATACTCTATGGACTAATCAAAAGGAAAACCATGGCACAGCATTAGCTCTTGAACACTTTTTGGCTATTGTCAGAGTTATCTTTGCACTTTTTCCTATTTTTCACATTTTTTTCATATATTTTTTACATTTTGTTCAAATTTTTCACATGATTTTTGAATTTTTTCATTGTTATGATTTCTTCATATATAATTTTTTACCATTACCTTTTTGGTAGTTTTTCATTTTTGAATCCCACTTTTCACCACCGGCTCTTATTTTTTCACCATTTTTTCACCCATTCCACGTATCTGGATTTATTGATCCAATTGGAGAACAGTCGGATTCATCAGCTACACTTTAATCCTTGCACTGGTTTCTCATAAAATCATATTTGGGCAGAAGAAATATTATAACATATATTGGATTTCATCTTATGAACTCATTTTGCTGTTCTTCTTACACTGGGACTGATCTCATCTAAGATTATCGAGAGAAATTCCTGCATTCTTCACACATTTTACCATTGGTTTTATACATTAACTGTTATTACCACATTACATAAGTTCTTAACATATTGTATTAGTTCTACATTATGTCAGTTTTATTGTTAGCAATTTATAGTAATATCATCTTGGATCCATGATATTGTATATTAAATTTACTATTGTTTTTTAAATATATATCTATATACACATTTGTACTAAAACTTCTCCGGTATATTACCTTTGCCTCCGTTTGGTTAGGCGCCTGGGCTCACACACATCCATTTAAACCCTTTTTGGTGATAACTAGGTATCACCACCCCTAGGCCACAGGTATATCAAGTAGGCGCTAAGTCCAATTCTCTTTGTAATACACACTCAACACAAAAAAGGGTGCCTCCTAGTGAAACACTGAAATGACACAATTGTGCAACACACTTCTTGTTAAAGAACCATACTCACAAGTGTGGCAGCACCCTATTGTGCTGAGTTGAACAGACTGGGATCTCTCAGTGTTTCAGCTCACTGATCCTTGGTGCAGGATAGTTGTCCTCTTTGTAGCGCCTGGTTTGTACTCAGGACAAAAAAAGCTCAGGCTTCCAGTGCATTATGAAAGTATAAATTAAAATTACATGAATAAAAACTAAGGGAGGAAACAGCGAATACAGCTGAGAAACACGTTGCAACTGTTTTTATATACTTTGGGTTGTTGTTACACCCTTAGTTTTTATTCATGTCATTTTATTAAATTTATACTTTCAAATTGCATCTTTGCAACTTCTGCTAGTTGCAAAGATGGCGCCTGAACCAGAATGTCGTCCAGATAAGGTGCCACTGCAATTCCCCAGGACCGAATTACTGCCAATAAAGCTCCCAGAACCTTTGAGAACATTTTGGGAGCTGTGGCAAGGCCAAATGGAAGCGCTACAAATTGAAAGTGTTTGTCTAGATAGGCAAATTTCAGATATTTGTGATGGTCCCTGTGAATGGGCACATGCAGGTATGCATCCTTCAGGTCTATAGTCATCATGAATTGACCCTCTTGAATCAGAGGCAGAATGGAGCGGATAGTCTCCATCTTGAAGGACGGCACTCTGAGGAATCTGTTTAGTAACTTTAGATCTAAAATGGACCTGAAAGTTCCCTCTTTTTTGGGAACTACAAACAGGTTTGAGTAAAACCCGAGACCCTGTTCCTGACTTGGAACAGGAACTATCACTCCCAAGAGGGAAAGATCCTGTAAACATTTCAATAACGAATCTCTTTTTATTTGGTCTACAGATAATCTTGAGAGGTGTAACCTGCCCCTGGGAGGAAAAGTTTTGAATTCTAACTTGTACCCCTGGGAAACTATGTCCACTGCCCACGGGTCTGGGACATCTCGTTCCCAAGCTTGCATGAACTGAGAGAGTTTGCCGCCAACTTGATCCAATCCCGGATCGGGGGCAAACCCTTCATGCTGACTTGGATTCAGCTGCGGCTTTCTTGGATTGCTTCCCTTTGTCCCAAGACTGATGAGGCTTCCAAGGGGGCTTGGGATTGTTCCTGTTTGGTAGAGGCAGGGGAAGACTTATCTCTGAAGTTACGAAAGAAACGAAAATTAGCCTGACGTCCCTTCAATTTGTTTTCTTGTCTTGAGGCAGAAAGGATTCTTTACCACCCGTGATATCGGAAATAATTTCTGACAATGCCGGCCCGAACAAGGTCTTTCCCTTGTAAGGGATTGCCAAAAGCTTAGATTTAGAAGAAACATCAGCAGACCAAGATTTAAGCTATAGCGCTCTACGCGCCAAGATTGCAAAGCCAGATATTTTGGCCCCCAACTTAATGACCTGCAAAGAAGCGTCAGTGATAAAGGAATTAGCTAACTTTAGAGCCTTTATCCTATCCTGAATTTCAGCTTGAAGCGATTCAGACAAGGCACCAAACCCATAGGCTGCCACACTGGTTACTGTAGCAATGCACACGGCAGGTTGCCATTGTAACCCCTGATGAGTATACATTTTCTTTAAAAAGGCCTCCAGCTTTTTATCCATAGGATACTTGAAAGAGCAACTATCCTCAATAGGAATAGTAGTTCTCTTGGCCAAAGTAGAAATCGCCCCTTCCACCTTTGGAACCGTCTGCTACGACTCCTTTATGGAGTCTGCCACCGGGAACATCTTCCTAAAGACAGGGGAGGGGGAAAAAGGAATTCCTGGTCTCTCCCATTCCCGGGTAATAATCTCCGTGGCACGGTCTGGTACTGGAAACACCTCCCCAGGTAAGGGAACATCAAAGTATCTATTTAATTTACTAGACTTTTTAGGGTTGACAACAATAGGCGCATTGGAGTCGTCCAAGGTAGCTAAAACCTTCTTTAACAAAACACGGAGGTGCTCAAGCTTGAAGCTGAAGGAAACCACTTCAGCATCAGAAGAAGGAATTACACTATCCGAATCTGAGATTTTACCTTCAGAGGCTACTGAAGTATCTTCCTCTAATGGGAAAGAACATCTGGTTAGCCTGAACAGGATCTGCTACCTTACTCTCTGATTCTCTACTTTTCCTCTTACATTTCCCATGCAGTAAGGGAATGGCAGCTAGCGCCTCAGATACCGCTGAGGAAACCTGGGCAGCAATTTCTGCCTTCAAAAACACTACATCAAGATTTTGTGAGGAACCACAGGGCACTGCCTGAGGCGGTAATGCAACATGGGGCACTTAAGAAGGAGACTGTGGCATTGCCTGAACAGTATCCACCTGAGAGAATGGTGGCTCAGAAACAAATAGTCTGTCTTTATACATCAGAGTTCTTTCAATGCAAGAACTACAAAAAAGGCAAAGGAGGTTCAACATGGGCATTTAAACAAATTTTGCACTCTATATCAGGCATAGATACTAAGTCCATCTTGCAACAATAAGTGCCTACCTGATCCTTGTCTGGCACAGAACGAAGGAGAAACACGATTAGCTGCTGTGTGAGAAAACCACCATAAACCATTAGCAGATAAAAGGCACAAAGTCACAGCGCGCCCTGCGCCCAAAGGAAAGAGCTCCGCCCCTCGTGATGTCACGGCCAGTTCCGTTATACGGACTGCAAGTGCATATCGGCAACCTATTGTGAACCTCTAAAGTAAATCGACTGCCAAAACCAGCAGTCTACAACACTGAGCCACCAATAAAAATAAGCATTTTAAAAAATCTTAACACTCTCTCTCCAAGGACCTGATGTCCTGTTCAGCCATTCCAGTGCCCTGCATCATGTCTAATGTATCCTGATAATTTAGCCCCATAATAATGCAGAATGTTAACTGAAAACATGTCTCGTTCAAAAACTAAAATGGCACTTATCTGCACCTCTGATTGTCCAACAGGAGGACATCTCACCTGGTATGAGAGAAAGCCACTCCTCACAGAGATCTATGGATAGAAGAAGGAACAGAGTAAGCCTACTCTGGCATTCTGTTTGAGGGCAGCAACTTGTCAGGAAAACGCAGTGAGGCCCACCCCACAAGTTCTTGACTGCTTAAAAGCTACCACAGCCCTACTAAAGAGACTAACGTGGAGTACAGCTAAACCCAGTCTGTCAGGGAAGATCAGAGCAAAAATAAAATATCTTGATAGAAGAATCTTAATCAGACACCTAAAACTGCACCCCCTCCTTGCACTGAAGGCAAAGAGAATGACTGGGGGTTGTGGGAAGGGATACTTAACAGCTTTGCTGTGGTGCTCTTTGCCTCCTCCTGCTGGCCAGGAGTTATATTTCCAACAGTAATTGCTGATCCGTGGACTCACCGTGTCTTAAGAAAGAAATCAGGGTTGACTGATAGGGGAAGGAATTCTGATTTACAGAAATTTAATTTGATCTCTATACACATTTTTTGCCACGCATGAATGATATATTTAAAAAAATGAAAGAGATATGATGCTAGGGAGTTTGACAAAAGGACAATGTAGAATTGATTTCAGCGCAAAATGGATAAATCGGTTTGGATTCTAATTCATAAAAAGCAACATACTCCTTCTCCGTAATCCAATCTAATGCAAATTTACATAGGGCTGTGAAATTATAAAATGTAATGTTCGCACATGCAAAGCCACCATGCGACTTGAGCAATGTTAAAGTGAATAGAGAGATACGTGGTTTCTTCCCCTGCAAAATTAACTTGTTAAAGATCCTATGGAGAAAAGAGATGTCCTTTTTATATATTATATAAATAACTTTCTAATTTACTTCTATTATCAATTTTTCTTTGTTCTCTTGGTATCTTTTGTTGAAAAGCATGGACATATGATTAAGAGACGGCCATTTTCTGCCGCACTACATGGCAGCAGTTTTGCAGGAATGTTATCCATTTGCAAGAGCACTAGATTGCAGCACTATTTCCTGTCATGTATTGCTCCAGATGCCTACCTAGGTATAACTTCAACACAGAATATCAGAAGAAGAAGCAAATTTGATAAAAGATGTAAATTAGAAACATTTTTTTTAAATGGTATGCTCTGTCTGAATCACAAAAGAAAAATGTTGGGCTAATTTTATCCTCTCTCTTGTAGTCAGACATCTGCAACTTAGAAGGATCAACAGCTTAAAGTGAATGTAAACTTTCATCCAAGTGAAAGTCAATCCTAGCGTTGTACAAATGGTAGGATGGACTATTGGAACAAATAAAGGGGACTTTCATTCATGAAGTAAAAGATACTTCATGTAGAAAGCTCCTTTATTTGTTTCAATCGTTCGCTGTTTTTAGCTACTACAGCAGCCAACGGCTAAAAATTTTTTTGCTAAGAGGTGATGTTTTCACCTCTTAGCCAACAGCCGTGCGGAAAATCTGGCTTGGCGCCCATGGGAGCCGGATTTACCGCACGGCTATTGGCTAAGAGGTGAAAATGTCACCTCTTAGAAAAATTATTTTTTAGCCGTGGGCTGCTGTAGCAGCTGAGAACGGCGATCGATTGAAACAAATAAATAAAGGAGCTTTCTACATGAAGTATCTTATACTTCATGAATGAAAGTCCCCTTTATTTGTTTCAATAGTCAATCCTAGCATTTGTACAACACTAGGATTTACTTTCACTTTAATTAGTGCCCGGTTTTTAAAAATACTATTATCGGCTTAGACAAAATCCTAGGAATCCTGATCTTACTCCATGAGTAGCCTTTGGATTCCCACCAAAAAAGATATGTACGCCATATTTTATGATAGATCTTCCTGGTGACAGGCTTTCGAGCCTGAATCAAGGTATCTATGACCGACTCAAGAGAAACCCTGCTTTGATAAAATCAAGCGTTCAATCTCCAAGCAGTCAGTTGTGGAGAAATTAGATTTGAATGCTTGAATGGACCTTGAATCAAAAGGTCCCGTCTCAGTGGCAGAGTCCATGGTGGCAGAGATGACATGCCCACCAGGTCTGCATACCAAGTCCTGCGTGGCCATGCAGGCGCTATCAAAATCACCAAAGCTCTCTCCTGTTTGATTCTGGCAATCAGACGTGGAAGGAGAGGGAAAGGTGGAAACACATAAGCCAGATTGAACGACCAGGGTACTGCTAGAGCATCTATCAGTACAGCCTGAGGATCCCTTGACCTGGATCCGTAACGAGGAAGTTTGGCGAGACGCCATCAGATCCAACTCTGGAGTGCCCCATAGCCGAACCAGCTGAGCAAACACCTCCGGATGGAGTTCCCACTCTCCCGGATGAAAAGTCTGACGACTTAGAAAATCTGCCTCCCAGTTCTCTACACCTGGGATATAGATCACTGACAGATAGCAAGAGTGAGCCTCTGACCATTGGATTATCCTTGAGACCTCTATCATCGCTAAGGAACTCTTTGTTCCGCCCTGATGATTGATATAAGCCACAGTCGTGATGTTGTCCGACTGAAACCTGATGAATCTGGCCGAAGCCAGCTGAGGCCATGCCTGGAGAGCATTGAATATCGCTCTTAATTCCAGAATATTTATCCACAAACCCTGAGCTTTCAGGGAATTCTAGACTGCACCCCAGCCCAGAAGACTGGCGTCTGTCGTCACTATAACCCATTCTGGCCTGCGGAAACACATTCCCTGGGACAGATGATCCTGTGACAACCACCAAAGAAGATAGTCTCTGGTCTCTTGATCCAGATTTATATGAGGAGATAAATCCACATAATCTCCATTCCACTGATTGAGCATGCATAGTTGCAGTGGTCTGAGATGCAAGCGAGCAAACGGAACTATGTCCATTGCCGCTACCATTAGTCCGATTACCTCCATACACTGATGTAATAACTGTATAACTGGAAATTATATGTAATAACTGTATGACTGGAAAAGCACATTTTGCTATAGTAAGGAAAGCTTAACCCTATTGAATAAACTATTTTCCAAGAGATAATATCAAGTAACTCTACCCCAAGGCCTGTACAGAAGGATCAAAGGCTACCAATGTAGATAAGACAGGTGAGACCTGCGCTCCTTCCTGAAGATAGAAAATCAAATGTCATAAAGCTTCAACAGGACACAGGACAGGACAATGGCATCATAAATCTTCAAAGGGACTCAGACAAGGTCAGTCCTGAGATGGGTCACAAAGGTCAGATGGCATTAGGAAAACTCATTTCTTGGACCACAGCGACATCTACAGGCAGTTAACTAAACAGATGAATTGTTATAAACCAGAAGATGAATGGATTTGATTGGCTGGGACTGTCTTCATGGTGTGGCTGTTTGGCTATAAATATGTTTTGAGAAGCAGCTTGAAAGAGAGTAAAAAAGGAAGGACAAATACACCTAGGTAACAGAGAGACTTCATCTTCATTTACATGCACACATTATAGTGTAGATAGATTATTAGAATAAAGCCTTGTATGTTAGACGCTTCTCTCACCACTCATGTTTAGATCTGTAATTTAATAAATTCATCCTTATATAAGACTGGTGTAAGTATCATTCTTTAAATAAGGTAAATGGTATATAAAGGAAAAGCCTGACACAGATTTAAGTCACTGACTCAATATTAGAAAAGGGGCTTTTTCACATTGGCGAAGCCAGGCAGGTTAGCGTTCCAGTTTTTTTTTTTTTTGAGAAGACAAACTATTGGGGAACCCTGTACAAGCAACAGTTGTGGCAGGACTCAGACGTGAGCGCACTGGAAGGCTATAGCAAAACAAGAATTCTGGACTGGTCCTTGTGAGCAGGTGAGATGGAAGTTATTAACAGATGTGCAAATAATAGTACTATTGAATATGTGTGTAAAGATAATTTAAATGCATTACAATTATTTAATGATTTGTTGCAACAATTTCAGGATGCTGTTTGTAAAATTAAGAAGTCTGTGTTGAATAAGAAATTAAAGTATAATGGTAATTTAGCTAAACTTATTGTACAGTACAAATGTGCATTGGAAAGGTTAGAATTGTCTCCTGTTTTATCAGAAAAAGATACATGTGTAAACAGTAATTATGCTAAGGAAGAAAAGCATGGTGTTTGTCACAAAAGTGAATCTAGCCAGACAGAGAATGTAGTTGAACATTCACAGAAAGAAAGAAATGCTACAATAACAACAGATACATTAGGAGAAGGTAAATCCAAGCTACTGTCATTGTTTCCTGTAAATACTACAATAGAGCTGGACAATGCAAATTGTAAAAAAACTATTTCTACCATGTGCCAGGATAGATTAGAAAGTCCACAAACAACAGGGTGTCAGACTATTGGAGAAGAGAGTGTACAGACTCCCTCTGTGCTGACTAGTGCACCAGAAAATCCATATAAAAAGTATGCTAGGAAGATAAAAGCTTTAATTCCACCATTTGACCCACAATTGCATATCCTGCATAGTATATTTAATTTTGAGCAACATGTAGCACAGTATATAGCTTGGATGATCAGACTGCTTGTTATCTATTTAAGTTCTGGCTGCCAGCATACTACAGTAAAGCACTGCAGCTTTTACAGCAGAATGGGTTATGGGCTGACAAAGAGACACGTGCTAACATGTTGTTAGAACTAACTGCTGTGGATTTAACAGATACATCATTTTTAGACACAGTAGTTCCCCACCCAATGGAAGAGCCATTTGCTTTCTGTAGTAAATTTCATCAATTATACTGTAAACTAAAAGGCACACCAAACTTAAAGATTGGAGATCCCAGAATGTTAAGAATTCTAGCAGGAAAATATGAAGGCATGGATTTTGTTAATAGGAATTTACTGGGTAATGCAAGGAGTTTTAAACAGTTTCTCTGTATGTTGGACGATTGGAGAAAGGAATCAAAATGTAAAAATCTCATGGCATCTTTCCATAAGAAGCAATATATGTATGCACCCAGAGCAAATACTTCCCAGGTTTGTTTTATTTGTGGGAAGGGGGGTCATAAAATGAAATACTGTTGGTTTAATGAAAAGGGCTATGTGAGAACTGGTCTGGAATATGCAGATATCAATTACATCAATAGTATTAAGAAATTATTTCCAAATAAATATGATGTTTCCCATCCAAGAAAGATATCAAATAGGTATCAAGCATGGAAAACTATTTTCTCACCACCTTTAAGAGTAATTTAGCACTTTGAATTAAATTATGATTATAAATAAGGTGGCACAATCAGTGTAACTGTTATTTGTTCTATGTCCTGACACTTTTTTTTTTTTTTTTTCAGGAAAAATTAAAAGGAACAAACTCTGTTATTGCAGGCAGTTCTGAAATAAATAAAAAAAAGTTTACCTGTGTATAGATAAGAAATGCTATCTGTGTTAGAGTCATGCCATATGTTGACCTTAACAATAAATTGTTTGCAAACAATTTAATTCATATTTAGGCCTAAATATGTATGGCAGCCAATTGAAATATTTGATTAATCTAATATTTTATTTGTATTTTGTTTTTCTCTGCATGAGTGTGACATGTTTTATTTCTTGCAGGACATATTGGGCATCAGGTTTATTTTATTTTTTATTTATTTTTCTCTTTTGTTTAGGTCTTTTAATTATAATTTTCTTTATTCACAGGTGAAGAGATTGGAACTGCACATTTATGTTACATTTGTCATTTTTATGTTATGTTTGTGTCATTTGTATGATGTTCAGTGTCTCCCTCTGTTTGTAATTTTGTTTTTTGTTTTGTTTGTTCTTTATACAAAGAGGGGTAAGGACAAGAGGTCCAATAAAGATAAGAGCAAAACAAATCATTGAGCATTAGTATAGTTTACTGGTGCTCTTTATTTTTCATACCCTTGCTTATTTTGTTCTCCAACTATTTAAAAAAAAACAAAAAAAAAAAATTTAACGTTCATTTTTTTTTTTTTTAGATTTAGATTTTCTACATGCAATTGAATGTATGCATGGGTAGGGTTTCAGATTTATTTATTTAATTTGTTTTTAAATGAGAGACCACCATTTGTTTTTCTAGGTAGTTTGCAAACTTGTTTTACAACAAACAAATAGATTAATACACATTACAAAGGATTCAGATACAACGTGTTTACAAGCAGAAAACTTAGGGGGAAAACTAAATTTTATAATGAATCGATTATTATTTTTGTTTGTCTTTAAAAGTTGATCAGTAGTGTTTTATTTTATGGGGTTAAAATGTTGTTTTTACCTCCATAAAAAGGGGGGGGGGTGGATGTTCACATTTCACTTTACTTTGTCTTTGATATTATCCAGACAATCCCTTTCTCAGCCAGGGTGTGCACACAAGCGAGTTTTATAACACTGGATAAGGGATTTAACAAATGATAAGGTTGAATGTTTAAACAAATTGAGAAACATAGTTTGAGATATTGTGGTGAAAGATACACTTCTCTCCATTTGCAGACACTTTTCCATACAGCTCAAGCATATCTTTTTGAACTAAATATCAAATAGCATGTTTGACTACAGCGAAACAAGACAAAATGCTCCCTTACATTCCTCAAAGTTAAAAACATCTTGTGTATGTGCTGGTTTAAAGTCTCACTTGGGCACAAATTAGTTTGAGCAAAAGTCCTTGGGTGGTACTGATATTAAATAAAATGTCATGTGATCAGGGGGCTGTCAGAAGATGCTTAGATACAAGGTAATTACAGAGGTAAAAAGTATATTAATATAAAAGTGTTGATTATGCAAAACTGGGGAATGGGTAATAAAGGGATTATGTATCTTTTAAAACAACAAATATTCTGGTGTTGACTGCCCCTTTAAGACAGAAAAGACCTAATGTTTATCACAATGGGTGTGATTATTGTGATAATTACATAACATCATTTATAAAAGGAGTGGGTGGTTTGGTATCTGTCTGTAAATAAGAAAAAATACACAGTTTGTGATGGGTTGTTATTTTGTATTTCCAAACTATATTGTGTTACATACAAACAAACACAACAATCTGCAATTGCTCAGATGTCAGGAGATGCAAACGTTATTTAAAGAGACACTAAAATCAAAATTAGTTCATTTTTGGAAGACTTTTCAATTTACCTCCATTGTCAGATATTATAGTCTTTTTATATGCACATTTTTGAGGGGACCATGAGCAGATGTGCATGGTCACAGTATATGTAAACTATTCTGTGATTGGCTGATAGCTGTTACATAATACAAGGGGAGTCAAATGAAAAAAATAACAATAATAATAATGATAACAAATTCTGCATTAAGTGATAAAATTCATTTAATTTATGTGAATACATGATTTTCAAGGAAGTGTTGTGTTTTATTGAGATCATGATGCTGCTCCCACTGACTAATTTTTAACAATTTGAGTAGTGTTTAATTTTTTTTATCATGTCTGCTAGACAACTGGGTTACCTGTGTAGCAATAAAGCATTATGCTATGTAAATGGTGTAATGTAGGAATGAGAAAAGGAGTTCTAGGTTTGATCTGATTTATATTGCTGCTGAATTTGTATCTATATCCATTCAACATTAATTTAAATGTTGTGTTAATATTGAGACTTGCATTGCACATTTTGTGATGCATCTATTTAATGAAACTCAATATGTTTTATACTGCAATTAGAAAACAAATAACACTTTATTATTGATAGTAGACGTTGGTTCAGTAACAAAAATAAGCTCCTTGCATGGTCAATGAAATTTAGCATAATTCAAATAATTGTGTTCCATGTTTAAATCACAGGTACATTTAAACTGACAACATTTTAATTAATTTTGGTAATGTATGTTGTGTAACAACTTTACAGTGCATTTAAACAGTCAGAGGTCATGGTTGTGTTTTGTGATTACACAAAGAAATAAGCCCAACAACAAAATGGAAATCTATTGTGTGGTATATTAATGTAAATTATGAATTGCAAATAAACTGTGTGTGATAGGGTCCATTATATTTTTGTAGACCCTTCATTGCCCCTTTTGTGAACTATGTGGTCCATATTGTTTCTATCATTTGTATTTGTATTCTATAAAGTGCTGAATTGTTTAATATCCAAGGCTAGACATAATTTAGATATACACTTTAGATATGTCAATACGTTTTTCCTCACAACTGAGCTCTATAACCAGATATTGCCATACACTACACCGATAAAGCCACAGATCTGAAGAGGACACAAGGACAAAGATCAATAATGGTTTTTCTATTGCAGCACAAAGGATACATGTGTGTCATTCAGACACAAAGAGGGGATGTAATAACTGTATAACTGGAAATTATATGTAATAACTGTATGACTGGAAAAGCACATTTTGCTATAGTAAGGAAAGCTTAACCCTATTGAATAAACTATTTTCCAAGAGATAATATCAAGTAACTCTACCCCAAGGCCTGTACAGAAGGATCAAAGGCTACCAATGTAGATAAGACAGGTGAGACCTGCGCTCCTTCCTGAAGATAGAAAATCAAATGTCATAAAGCTTCAACAGGACACAGGACAGGACAATGGCATCATAAATCTTCAAAGGGACTCAGACAAGGTCAGTCCTGAGATGGGTCACAAAGGTCAGATGGCATTAGGAAAACTCATTTCTTGGACCACAGCGACATCTACAGGCAGTTAACTCAACAGATGAATTGTTATAAACCAGAAGATGAATGGATTTGATTGGCTGGGACTGTCTTCATGGTGTGGCTGTTTGGCTATAAATATGTTTTGAGAAGCAGCTTGAAAGAGAGGAAAAAAGGAAGGACAAATACACCTAGGTAACAGAGAGACTTCATCTTCATTTACATGCACACATTATAGTGTAGATAGATTATTAGAATAAAGCCTTGTATGTTAGACGCTTCTCTCACCACTCATGTTTAGATCTGTAATTTAATAAATTCATCCTTATATAAGACTGGTGTAAGTATCATTCTTTAAATAAGGTAAATGGTATATAAAGGAAAAGCCTGACACAGATTTAAGTCACTGACTCAATATTAGAAAAGGGGCTTTTTCACAACTGAGCCACTGACGGCCGAGGAATGGAATGAAGAACTCGGCAGGTGGACAAAATCTTTGATATCCTGACCTCTGTCAGAAATATTTTCATGTCCACCGAGTCTATCAGAGTTCTTAGAAATCAAACTCTTGTGAGGGGGGAAAGAGAACTCTTTTTTTACGTTCACTTTCCACCCGTGAGACCTTAGAAAGGCCAACACTAAATCCGTGTGAGACTTGGCTAGTTGGAAGGACGACGCTTGAATTAGAATGTCGTCTAGATAAGGCCCCACTGCTATGCCCCGTGGCCTTAGAACCGCCAGAAGGGACCCTAGCACCTTCGTGAAGATTTGCGGCGCCGTGGCCAACCCGAAAGGAAGAGCCACAAACTGATAATGCTTGTCCAGAAAGGCGAACCTAAGGAACTGGTGATGATCTTTGTGGATAGGAATGTGCAGATACGCATCCTTTAAGTCCACGGTGGTCATATATTGACCCTCCTGGATCAATGGTAAGATAGTCAGAATGGTCTCCATCTTGTAAAGATGGAACTCTTAGGAATTGGTTTAGGATCTTGAGATCCAGAATTGGTCTGAAGGTTCCCTCCTTTTTGGGAACTATAAACAGATTGGAGTAGAACCCCTGCCCCTGTTCTGCTTTTGGAACTGGGCAGATCACTCCCATGGTAAAAAGGTCTTCTACACAGCGTAAGAACGCCTCTCTTTTTGTCGGGTTTACAGACAATTGAGAAAGATGGAACCTCCCCCTTGGAGGGGAATCCTTGAAATCTAGACGGTATCCCTGGGTTACAATTTCTACTACCCAGGAATCCTGAACGTCTCTTGCCCAGGCCTGAGCAAAGAGAGAGAGTCTGCCCCCTACTAGATCCGGTCCCGGATCGGGGGCTACCCCTTCATGCTGACTTAGTGGCAGCAGCAGGCTTTTGGCCTGTTTACCCTTGTTCCAAGCCTAATTAGGTCTCCAGGTTGGCTTGGATTGAGCAAAGTTCCCCTCTTGCTTTGCAGCAGGGGAAGAGGTAGAGGGACCACTCTTGAAGTTTCGAAAGGAACGAAAATTATTTTGTTTGGTCCTTGTCTTATTTGACTTATCCTGAGGGAGGGTATGACCCTTCCCTCCAGTAATGTCTGAAATTATCTCTTTCAATGCAGGCCCGAATAGGGTCTTACCTTTGAAAGGGATGGACAAAAGCTTAGATTTAGATGACACATCAGCTGACCAGGACTTAAGCCATAACGCTCTACGCGCTAAAATGGCAAAACCTGAATTCTTAGCCACTAATTTAGCAAGATGAAAAGCGGCGTCTGTAATAAAAGAATTAGCCAACTTAACAGCCTTAATTCTGTCCAAAATATCATCTAGTGGGGTCTCCATCTGAAGAGCCTCTTCTAGAGCCTCAAACCAAAAGGCAGCTGCAGTGGTTACAGGAACAATGCATGCTATAGGTTGAAGAAGAAAACCTTGATGAACAAAAATTTTCTTTAGGAGAACCTCTAATTTCTTATCCATAGGATCAATGAATGTCTTCAATAGGTATAGTTGTACGCTTAGCCAGGGTAGAAATAGCTCCCTCCACCTTAGGGACCATCTGCCATGAGTCCTTTATGGTGTCAGAAATGGGAGACATTTTCTTAAAAACAGGAGGGGGAGAGAACGGAATACCTGGTTTATACCACTCCTTAGTAACAATGTCCGAAATCCTCTTAGGGACCGGAAACACATCAGTGTAAACAGGAACCTCTATATATTTGTCCATTTTACACAATTTCTATGGAACTACAATAGGGTCAAAATCATCCAGAGTAGCTAAAACCTCCCTGAGCAATAAGCGGAGGTGCTCTAGCTTAAATTTAAATGCCGTCATATCTGAATCTGTCTGAGAGAACATCTTTCCTGAATCAGAAATTTCTCCCTCAGACAGCAAATCCCTCATCCCTACCTCAGAACATTGTGAGGGAATATCGGATACGGCAACTAAAGCGTCAGAAGGCTCAGCATTTGTTCTTAACCTAGAGCTACTGCGCTTCCCTTGCAACCCAGGCAGGTTAGATAAAACCTCTGTGCCTCTGTGAGGGTAGTATTCATAACTGAAGCCATATCTTGCAAAGTGAAAGAATTAGACGCACCAGAAGTACTCGGCGTAGCTTGTGCGGGCGTTACTGGTTGTTACACTTGGGGAGAACTAGATGGCAAAACCTGATTTCCTTCTGTCTGAGAATCATCTAATGCCAAACTTTTATAAGTCAAAATATGCTGTTTGCAATTTATAGACATATCAGTACAAGTGGGACACATTCTAAGAGGAGGTTCCACAATGGCTTCTAAACAAATTGAACAATGAGTTTCCTCAGTGTCAGACATGTTTAACAGACTAGTAATAAAGCAAGCAAGCTTGGAAAACACTTTATTTAATGAAAAAAAAACACAATTTTCAAATACGATACTGTGCCTTTAAGAGAAAAAAAGGCATACACAAACTGCATAACAGGTTAAAATTGCTTTAATTTTTCTGAACTTTAAACAGTGTACCCACTAAGCTTTAGAAGGATTGCACCACAAGTTAATAAGCAATAAACCCCCAAATGAAAAAAACGGATTGAAATGTGTCTAAAACCGGTTAAAACCCCTGTTAGCACCTTGCCACAGCTCTGCTGTGGCCCTACCTGCCCTTAGGAAGCGATAATATGGGGTTTAAAGCTTCAATTAGTCCCTCAGATGACTATCAGGACCTCAGGAGAAGTTGCTTGCTGCTTGTAAATGTAGGCCCCGCCTGCTGGGGCCTACACAAAACTAACCAACCCTGCCTGAAAGCCATGTGGGTTATAAACAACCCCAAAGAACCCTCAAGCAAATGTCCCATAAAACAGAAATCGTTACTCCCAGACACAAAAACGTTTGTCCCAAATTTACATAACAAACTGAGTGCCCACAAAAAAATTAACCCTTTATGCAAGCTAGTAAAAACTCTGATAACACTAGGATTACTGCTTACCCTTCCCCTAATGGGGACACTGTCAGCCTTTCTGAGTTGACACAGTCTCTGCAGAAAATATGACTGAACATACCTCATTGCTGTATAGCAAGAAACCGTTCCTCACACTGAAGTTTTCCTGTACTCCTCAGCTTCTGTGGGAACAGCAGTGGACCTTAGTTACAAATGCTAAGATCATCATCCTCCAGGCAGAAATCTTCATCTATGTCCTGCCTGAAAGTAAATAGTACAACACCGGTACCATTTAAAAATAACAAACACTTGATTGAAGATAAAATAAAACTAACAGTTTAACACCTCTTCTCTTTACCCTTCCTGCTTAGAGCCAGCAAAGGCAATGACTGGGGGGTGGAGTTAAGGGGGGAGCTATATAGACAGCTCTGCTGTGGTGCTCTCTTTGCTACTTCCTGTCAGGAAGGACAATATCCCACAAGTTAGGATGAATCTGTGGACTCGGTACATCTTGCAAAAGAAAAAACATTTAGGTAATGATGAAAGTCAGATAGAAATTAATTTAAAGAGACAGTATAAAGGTTTTATTTATTTTTATTTTAAGTTGTTTCCATGCCTAGAAAAAAGCATTGCATAAAGGTCAAATAGGGACAGTAGAAAATAATAATAGGGATCCTGAAGGAAGAATGGGTTAAATTAATGTATAAATAGCATTAACGAAACACTAAGTTGTAACTAGCTAAATGAAAAAAAAATCCTAAAATGTAAGCATTTGAACTAAGGTTCATATTTGACAAAATAATTATTTAAAAAAATACTTTCTACAAATTATTTTCTAAAAAAAATATTACAATACAGAATTAATATGATATAGGGACATAAATAAGGTCTAATCTGTTTGATCTGTATTAGTGACATGAGGTTTACACACAAATAATAACCAGCTCGCTATATCCAAGGAACTGTACTTCTGGTCCTTTTTGAGTCATATCCTGTTGTGGCGAGTTGTTCAATATACTTGTCAGTTCCTAGGTGTATGTAAATTAGTAAATCCCTGCTCAAATAGATTTAATAAAATTTCTCTTAGAAAGTTTTGGCTTTCCTTGTGACTGTTCAAACGACAAAGGAACATGAAACCCAAAATGTTCCTTTCATGATTCACATACAATTGTAAACAACTTTCCAATTTACATCTATTATCAAATTCATTCTCTTGGTATCCTTTGTTGAAGGAGCAGCAATGCTCTACTGAGAGCCAGCTGAACATATGGGGTGAGACAATTACAAGAGACTAATGTGTGTAACCACCAATCAGCAGCTAGCTCCTAGTAGTGCTCTGCTGCTCCTGAACTTACCTAGGTATGCTTTTAAAAAATATATACAAATATATATATAAAAAAAAAAAACATCATTTATTCTTACCTGATAAATGAATTTATTTTGTGGTAGTGAGAGTCCACAATCCTTACTCTTAGTACCAGAGCTTAATATATATCCCTCCTACTTTCTCTTCTCCCCCAGTAGTATTTAAAGCTGAGGAGAGAAAAAAAGATCTTAGGGTAAAGAGGTGCAAACTAGGACTGCCGCCACCATGTACTACATCTTTTTGAATGGGTTTGTGGACTCAGGCAAGAATAAATTAAGTTTTCTTTCTAATGGTAGAGACAGACTACGAAAAATTACTGTTGGGAAACAATACCCAAGCTAAGAAGTCCACAAAATTAATGGGTGGGAAAAAGGTAAGGCAGGCACCTAAGGATTAGGTACCACCGCCCAAAGAACCTTTCTACCAAATGCAACCTCTGCTGAGGCAAACGCATCAAAATGATAAAACTTGAACAAATTTGTAAGGCCACATCTTGGTATTCTCTTCACACTTTTACCAACTGTGACCTCATTCTTGAAAGCTCATGAAGTAGCAACTGAAAGAGTGGAACGAGCAGTAATTCTGATCGGTGGATCTTGGCCAGCTTCTAAGTAAGCTCTGTGAATTATGCTCTTCAACCAAAAGGCTAAGAAAACAACCATGGCCTTTTGACCCTTACGCTTACCAGAAAATAACACGAAAACAGAATTTATGTTTACCTGATAAATTTCTTTCTCCAACGGTGTGTCCGGTCCACGGCGTCATCCTTACTTGTGGGATATTCTCCTCCCCAACAGGAAATGGCAAAGAGCCCAGCAAAGCTGGTCACATGATCCCTCCTAGGCTCCGCCTACCCCAGTCATTCGACCGACGTTAAGGAGGAATATTTGCATAGGAGAAACCATATGGTACCGTGGTGACTGTAGTTAAAGAAAATAAATTATCAGACCTGATTAAAAAACCAGGGCGGGCCGTGGACCGGACACACCGTTGGAGAAAGAAATTTATCAGGTAAACATAAATTCTGTTTTCTCCAACATAGGTGTGTCCGGTCCACGGCGTCATCCTTACTTGTGGGAACCAATACCAAAGCTTTAGGACACGGATGAAGGGAGGGAGCAAATCAGGTCACCTAAATGGAAGGCACCACGGCTTGCAAAACCTTTCTCCCAAAAATAGCCTCAGAAGAAGCAAAAGTATCAAACTTGTAAAATTTGGTAAAAGTGTGCAGTGAAGACCAAGTCGCTGCCCTACATATCTGATCAACAGAAGCCTCGTTCTTGAAGGCCCATGTGGAAGCCACAGCCCTAGTGGAATGAGCTGTGATTCTTTCGGGAGGCTGCCGTCCGGCAGTCTCGTAAGCCAATCTGATGATGCTTTTAATCCAAAAAGAGAGAGAGGTAGAAGTTGCTTTTTGACCTCTCCTTTTACCAGAATAAACAACAAACAAGGAAGATGTTTGTCTAAAATCCTTTGTAGCATCTAAATAGAATTTTAGAGCGCGAACAACATCCAAATTGTGCAACAAACGTTCCTTCTTTGAAACTGGTTTCGGACACAGAGAAGGAACGATAATCTCCTGGTTAATGTTTTTGTTAGAAACAACTTTTGGAAGAAAACCAGGTTTAGTACGTAAAACCACCTTATCTGCATGGAACACCAGATAAGGAGGAGAACACTGCAGAGCAGATAATTCTGAAACTCTTCTAGCAGAAGAAATTGCAACTAAAAACAAAACTTTCCAAGATAATAACTTAATATCAACGGAATGTAAGGGTTCAAACGGAACCCCCTGAAGAACTGAAAGAACTAAATTGAGACTCCAAGGAGGAGTCAAAGGTTTGTAAACAGGCTTGATTCTAACCAGAGCCTGAACAAAGGCTTGAACATCTGGCACAGCTGCCAGCTTTTTGTGAAGTAACACCGACAAGGCAGAAATCTGTCCCTTCAGGGAACTTGCCGATAATCCTTTTTCCAATCCTTCTTGAAGGAAGGATAGAATCCTAGGAATCTTAACCTTGTCCCAAGGGAATCCTTTAGATTCACACCAACAGATATATTTTTTCCAAATTTTGTGGTAAATCTTTCTAGTTACAGGCTTTCTGGCCTGAACAAGAGTATCGATAACAGAATCTGAGAAACCTCGCTTCGATAAAATCAAGCGTTCAATCTCCAAGCAGTCAGCTGGAGTGAAACCAGATTCGGATGTTCGAACGGACCCTGAACAAGAAGGTCTCGTCTCAAAGGTAGCTTCCAAGGTGGAGCCGATGACATATTCACCAGATCTGCATACCAAGTCCTGCGTGGCCACGCAGGAGCTATCAAGATCACCGACGCCCTCTCCTGATTGATCCTGGCTACCAGCCTGGGGATGAGAGGAAACGGCGGGAACACATAAGCTAGTTTGAAGGTCCAAGGTGCTACTAGTGCATCCACTAGAGCCGCCTTGGGATCCCTGGATCTGGACCCGTAGGAGGGAACTTTGAAGTTCTGACGAGAGGCCATTAGATCCATGTCTGGAATGCCCCACAGCTGAGTGACTTGGGCAAAGATTTCCGGATGGAGTTCCCACTCCCCCGGATGCAATGTCTGACGACTCAGAAAATCCGCTTCCCAATTTTCCACTCCCGGGATGTGGATAGCAGACAGGTGGCAGGAGTGAGACTCCGCCCATAGAATAATCTTGGTCACTTCTTCCATCGCTAGGGAACTCCTTGTTCCCCCCTGATGGTTGATGTACGCAACAGTCGTCATGTTGTCTGATTGAAACCGTATGAACTTGGTCCTCGCTAGCTGAGGCCAAGCCTTGAGAGCATTGAATATCGCTCTTAGTTCCAGAATATTTATCGGTAGAAGAGATTCTTCCCGAGACCAAAGACCCTGAGCTTTCAGGGATCCCCAGACCGCGCCCCAGCCCAACAGACTGGCGTCGGTCGTGACAATGACCCACTCTGGTCTGCGGAATGTCATCCCTTGTGACAGGTTGTCCAGGGACAGCCACCAACGGAGTGAGTCTCTGGTCCTCTGATTTACTTGTATCTTTGGAGACAAGTCTGTATAGTCCCCATTCCACTGACTGAGCATGCACAGTTGTAATGGTCTTAGATGAATGCGCGCAAAAGGAACTATGTCCATTGCCGCTACCATCAACCCGATCACTTCCATGCACTGAGCTACGGAAGGAAGAGGAACGGAATGAAGTATCCGACAAGAGTCCAGAAGTTTTGTTTTTCTGGCCTCTGTTAGAAAAATCCTCATTTCTGAGGAGTCTATAATTGTTCCCAAGAAGGGAACCCTTGTTGACGGGGATAGTGAACTCTTTTCCACGTTCACTTTCCAGCCGTGAGATCTGAGAAAGGCCAGGACGATGTCCGTGTGAGCCTTTGCTCGAGGGAGGGACGACGCTTGAATCAGAATGTCGTCCAGGTAAGGTACTACTGCAATGCCCCTTGGTCTTAGCACCGCTAGAAGGGACCCTAGTACCTTTGTGAAAATCCTTGGAGCAGTGGCTAATCCGAAAGGAAGCGCCACAAACTGGTAATGTTTGTCCAGGAATGCAAACCTTAGGAACCGATGATGTTCCTTGTGGATAGGAATATGTAGATACGCATCCTTTAAATCCACCGTGGTCATGAATTGACCTTCCTGGATGGAAGGAAGGATAGTTCGAATGGTTTCCATCTTGAACGATGGGACCTTGAGAAATTTGTTTAAGATCTTGAGATCTAAGATTGGTCTGAACGTTCCCTCTTTTTTGGGAACTATGAACAGATTGGAGTAGAACCCCATCCCTTGTTCTCTTAATGGAACAGGATGAATCACTCCCATTTTTAACAGGTCTTCTACACAATGTAAGAACGCCTGTCTTTTTATGTGGTCTGAAGACAACTGAGACCTGTGGAACCTTCCCCTTGGGGGAAGTCCCTTGAATTCCAGAAGATAACCCTGGGAGACTATTTCTAGCGCCCAAGGATCCAGAACATCTCTTGCCCAAGCCTGAGCGAAGAGAGAGAGTCTGCCCCCCACCAGATCCGGTCCCGGATCGGGGGCCAATATTTCATGCTGTCTTGGTAGCAGTGGCAGGTTTCTTGGCCTGCTTTCCCTTGTTCCAGCCTTGCATTGGTCTCCAAGCTGGCTTGGCTTGAGAAGTATTACCCTCTTGCTTAGAGGACGTAGTACTTTGGGCTGGTCCGTTTTTGCGAAAGGGACGAAAATTAGGTCTATTTTTTGCCTTGAAAGGCCGATCCTGAGGAAGGGCGTGGCCCTTACCCCCAGTGATATCAGAGATAATCTCTTTCAAGTCAGGGCCAAACAGCGTTTTCCCCTTGAAAGGAATGTTTAGTAGCTTGTTCTTGGAAGACGCATCAGCCGACCAAGATTTCAACCAAAGCGCTCTGCGCGCCACAATAGCAAACCCAGAATTCTTAGCCGCTAACCTAGCCAATTGCAAAGTGGCGTCTAGAGTGAAAGAATTAGCCAATTTGAGAGCATTGATTCTGTCCATAATCTCCTCATAAGGAGGAGAATCACTATCGAGCACCTTTATCAGTTCATCAAACCAGAAATATGCGGCTGTAGTGACAGGGACAATGCATGAAATGGGTTGTAGAAGGTAACCCTGCTGAACAAACATCTTTTTAAGCAAACCTTCTAATTTTTTATCCATAGGATCTTTGAAAGCACAACTATCCTCTATGGGTATAGTGGTGCGTTTGTTTAAAGTAGAGACCGCTCCCTCGACCTTGGGGACTGAGTGCCATAAGTCCTTTCTGGGGTCGACCATAGGAAACAATTTTTTAAATATGGGGGGAGGGACGAAAGGAATACCGGGCCTTTCCCATTCTTTATTAACAATGTCCGCCACCCGCTTGGGTATAGGAAAAGCTTCTGGGAGCCCCGGCACCTCTAGGAACTTGTCCATTTTACATAGTTTCTCTGGGATGACCAACTTTTCACAATCATCCAGAGTGGATAATACCTCCTTAAGCAAAATGCGGAGGTGTTCCAACTTAAATTTAAATGTAATCACATCAGATTCAGCCTGATGAGAAATGTTCCCTGAATCAGTAATTTTTCCCTCAGACAAAACCTCCCTGGCCCCCTCAGATTGGGTTAGGGGCCCTTCAGAGATATTAATATCAGCGTCGTCATGCTCTTCAGTAACTAAAACAGAGCAGCCACGCTTACGCTGACAAGGGTTCATTTTGGCTAAAATGTTTTTGACAGAATTATCCATTACAGCCGTTAATTGTTGCATAGTAAGGAGTATTGGCGCGCTAGATGTACTAGGGGCCTCCTGAGTGGGCAAGACTCGTGTAGACGAAGGAGGGAATGATGCAGTACCATGCTTACTCCCCTCACTTGAGGAATCATCTTGGGCATCATTGTCATTATCACATAAATCACATTTATTTAAATGAATAGGAATTCTGGCTTCCCCACATTCAGAACACAGTCTATCTGGTAGTTCAGACATGTTAAACAGGCATAAACTTGATAAGAAAGTACAAAAAACGTTTTAAAATAAAACCGTTACTGTCACTTTAAATTTTAAACTGAACACACTTTAATACTGCAATTGCGAAAAAACATGAAGGAATTGTTCAAAATTCACCAAATTTTCACCACAGTGTCTTAAAGCCTTAAAAATATTGCACACCAATTTTGGAAGCTTTAACCCTTAAAATAACGGAACCGGAGCCGTTTTAAGCTTTAACCCCTTTACAGTCCCTGGTATCTGCTTTGCTGAGACCCAACCAAACCCAAAGGGGAATACGATACCAATGACGCCTTCAGAAAGTCTTTTCTAAGTATCAGAGCTCCTCTCACATGCGACTGCATGCCATGCCTCTCAAAAACAAGTGCGCCACACCGGCGCGAAAATGAGACTCTGCTTATGCTTTGGGAAAGCCCCTAAGAAATAAGGTGTCTAATACAGTGCCTGCCGATATTATTATATCAAAATACCCAGATAAAATGATTCCTCAAGGCTAAATATGTGTTAATAATGAATCGATTTAGCCCAGAAATGTCTACAGTCTAAATAAGCCCTTGTGAAGCCCTTATTTACGATCGTAATAAACATGGCTTACCGGATCCCATAGGGAAAATGACAGCTTCCAGCATTACATCGTCTTGTTAGAATGTGTCATACCTCAAGCAGCAAGAGACTGCACACTGTTCCCCCAACTGAAGTTAATTGCTCTCAACAGTCCTGTGTGGAACAGCCATGGATTTTAGTTACGGTTGCTAAAATCATTTTCCTCATACAAACAGAAATCTTCATCTCTTTTCTGTTTCTGAGTAAATAGTACATACCAGCACTATTTCAAAATAACAAACTCTTGATTGAATAATAGAAAACTACAGTTAAACACTAAAAAACTCTAAGCCATCTCCGTGGAGATGTTGCCTGTACAACGGCAAAGAGAATGACTGGGGTAGGCGGAGCCTAGGAGGGATCATGTGACCAGCTTTGCTGGGCTCTTTGCCATTTCCTGTTGGGGAGGAGAATATCCCACAAGTAAGGATGACGCCGTGGACCGGACACACCTATGTTGGAGAAAAGATAACAGGATTGAAAAAACTCCTTAGTAGCCTGAAGATAAAATTTTAATGCCCTCACTACATCCAAATTATGCAAATGCCTCTCCTGTGGATACTTTGGATTAGGACAAAAAGAAGGAACTACGATTTTCTGATTTATATTTTCAGTAGACACTACCTTAGGAAGAAAATCCCATTTTTTCCTTTTGACAGCCTTATCCTGATGAAAGACCAAATAAGGAATTTCACAAGAAAAAGCTGATAATTCCAGGCAGAAAAAAACCCAACAAAAAAGTACCTTCTACAAAATTAGTTTGAGATCCAGATTATCCATAGGTTCAAAAGGTGGATGTTGTAGAACCTTTGAAACAAAATTCAAACTCTACAGAGGAGAAAAAGACTTGATCATTGGTCTAACTCTATGTAGAGCCTGAATAAAAGATTGAATGTCAGGTAAGCAAGACAATTTCCTTTCCAACAAAACCGACAAAGCTGAAATGTGACCCTTTAAGGAACTAGCTGCAAGTCCCTTATCTAGACCTTCTTGTAAAATATGGAGAATTTTGTGGAATTTGCACCGAATGCCACAATTATCCTGTTTAGAACACCAATAGAAATAAGCTTTCCATACCTTATGGTAAATTTTCCTAGTAACAAGCTTACGAGCCGAAATTAAAGTATCTATCACCGAGTCTGAGAAACCTCTTTGGGAAGTATTAACCATTCAATCTCCAAACAGTTAAATTGAGAGACTGAAGATTTTTATAAATGAACGGCCCCTAAGACTGAATATCCAAGCTCAGTGGTAGATGCCAAGGAGGATCACTGGACATCCTCACCAGATCTGCATACCACATTCTGCAAGGCCATGCCAGAGCTATGAGAATAGCTGGAACACACTCCTGCTTGAGACATGCCACAACTCGTGGAAGAAGTACAATTGGGGGAAACAGATGTACTAGATTGTACTGCCTATCAACTTGGCCTGAGCATCTCTCGACCTCAAGCCATAATTTGGTCATTTGTGATTTAGGCGAGAAGCCATTACATCTATCTCTAGTGTCCCCAACCTGCTCAACACACATCTCTTGATTGAGAGACCATTCTCCTGAAGGAAGAGTCTGTCGAAGTAATCTGCTTACCAATTGTTCACTCCTGGGATATGAATGGTTGAAATGGTACACTGATAAATTTCCACCCAGGAAAAATTGCGAGATACCTCCTGCATTGCTAAGGAACTTCTCGTTATTCCATGGTGATTTATGTACGCCACAGTCGTAAAATTGTTAGATCGGAAACGGATAAAAGAAATTGAGCGTAGAATTGGCCACGCTTGTAGGGCATTGAGAATCGCTCAGAGTTCTAAAATATTGTTGGGCCCCTCTAATGACCCCAAACTGTGCCCCATCACGTAAGGCTGGCATCCGTGGTGATTATCTCCCACTATTCCCTAGAGACGATTTACAGAAAGTAGTGTTCCCAAAACCTTTGTAAAAATTCTGGGAGCAGTAGCAAGCCCCCAAGAGAATGATCTGGGGGGGTCGGAGCCGGCCGTCGTGAGTAATGGCAGCACATTAGTGTTGCCGATGCCCATAAACGCCTAAGAAAGTGGACATATCAGCAGCAGGAACAAGAGTGGCATAACTGCTAGACAGCACAGAGGAACTTGGGAACATAAGTGTGGAGAACACAAGCGCACCTGGTAATGAGGCCTAGCGCATAGTCGCCGTCTTAACACGCCTGCCTACAAACGGCGCTTGCACAGACAAGACAGCTGCCGCAAGGAAACAGCGATGATCACAGGCACTGCGATATTGCCACTTAAATGTAAGTGACCAATACTTAATACTGGAGTGTATGATAGTAGAAGTGGGGCATTTGGGAAACGCCCTGGGAAACCACGCGGCGGGACATTGAGGCAATAGAAAAAAAGGAAAGATAGACCTTACTTACGGGGCCCTTATCCACACTAAGATGCCTCATATAAGCGCTAATCAGAATGGAGTTTAATAGTAATACCTTTACACACACAACAGCACAAATGTGAACTGGTCTAACCTGACATGATCACAGCCCACATAGTGGGGGAGAATTAATAACACGCCACAGCACTATCATTTAAAGAGACACTGCACTAATAACTACCTTTGCTTATGGGAAACTTGCCCTGAGGACAATATAATAGTCACTTAACAAAAAGAGATAGAGATGTCCCCAAAACGGATATCAAAAACAGGAAAAGACATTAAAAAACCTACGACGACACGCACTACAGTGAGCTCCTTTTTTAAAATGTCAGATCCCCCACTGCCTGCTCTATCCACAGAATCACAACAGCCTATGGTATCCTCATCAGATAGTGCAGATAGCGATACGGAGAGACCGGTTCAACTCTCGAAGGCCTTTCTGGCTACTATACCTTCCAAAAATGATCTAGATGCATCAAAGAAGAAATGGCAAGCTTAAAGAGAGATATTACTGAAGTGGGCAACCGAGTAGAGGCCTTGGAGGAAGATGTGGAATACAACCAAACTGAAATATCCACACTACAAACTACCACTTAGACTCATGACATGCTAATTTTACAGTTACAGGACAAATTGGAAGATCTGGAGAACAGAGAGCGTCGCCAGAACTTACGTATCAGGGGAATCCCAGAATCTGTTCTACCAAACACTATACCTGAATACCTCATGGGCCTGTTTTCAACACTTTTAGGACCTACAGCTGACATGGACATGGGTATTGATAGAGCTCATAGAGCACTTCGGCCCAAACCTGCCGACCAAGCACCACCACGTGACGTGGTCCTCAAACTTAAAAATTACCTGACTAAAGAAGAAATTCTTAAAGCTGCAAGACAGGCCAAAGAAATCACCTTTCAAAATCACCATCTACAGATATTTGCTGATTTGGCACCCCGCACTCTCCAACGACGCAGAGAATTCCAGCCATTAACATCTTTGCTTAGAGCGAAAGCTATCACACACCGCTGGGGATTTCCATGCTTTCTCAACATCGCTTGTAAGGGCGAGAAATATATTTGCAAAACACCAGAAGATATTCCAGATACATGTGCTGCACTGGGAATAGATCCACCACCCTCGGTGGCACCAGGAGAGAAACTAGCCTTTACTGGCCCAGCACATCCTTTAAGACTACCGAAACCACTGTGGCAACAACAGCGCATCAAGAAAACCAAAAAAAACACAAGAAGATCAAAGTTCTGCTGCTACCTGAAAGCACAACTCAACAAATGGGTGAGATAGTTTCTTGTTTGGTGCAGATGTCAGCTCAGCTGTACATTTAACTTAATGGGCTGTACAGTTCCTGACAATGACTTCCTTGTTTAAAAATTATTCTGTTGACTCTTAATGACTATTAGTTTAAACTGGATTGTCCAGACCTATACCAGCTTTTTACTATAACATTGGGATAGGCTATTCTACCCCTATTGTGTGACATTTCATGTCAAAAGGTTTGTTTGAATTTATGTTATTGTTTTGTTGTTTGTTTATTGTTTATCTTTATCAACCACAGATAATTGCCGCACTGTTCGAGTACAGGTATGATATTACCACAATACTGTTTGAAATACTTATATGTATATATGTTTATAACAATCTTAGAAATGATGGACTCTCAGTCTTACCCAACATATATCAACCTCTGACTTGGTGTGAATAATGTCAGCTCAGAAACAGATTAAATTCATGACACAAAATGTCAGAGGATTTAATAACCCTCATAAGAGACGAGTTGCTTTCGCTGACATTGTCCATAAGCAAATTGGAATTTTATTCTTACAGGAGACACATTACTTAAAAGATCAAGAGCCTAAGTTTTTTGCAAACTCATACCCCATCCATTATCACAGCAGCCACTCAGACAAAAAGATCTCGGGGGTCAGCATTTTAATCCACAAGTCTTTAGCATTCCATGTACAACGAGTAGAAAGGGATAATGAAGGGAGATTTCTGGCTATACTGGGATTACTGTATGGCAAACCTGTTACACTAGTCAACATTTACGCTCCTAACACCCATCAAGCATCCTTTATCCGCAAGATTTCCAATAACATTTTAGCTTTTTATAAAGGGTCATTAATCATTGGAGGGGACTTTAACACACCATTGAACCCGTTATTAGATAGTTCCACTACACAATCCCAACTTTCGAAAAAAGCGCTTAAATCTATTAAAGATGACCTGACACTCTTAGGAGTACATGACCCATGGCGTATCCAACACCCCAGAGGGAGAGACTTTACCTTTTATTCTGCGCCTAAAAGTTCCCACTCACGCATTGACTATATCCTCATAGACCATATAGCTATTACATCAGTCGTACACACTAATATTTGCCCCACCGCCTGGTCAGACCATTCAGCAGTCATCTGCACCACTCACTGGTCATCCCTTCCTTTCAAACCTTACCAATGGCGCTTTGATGATGCCTTACTCAATGATACCCTTATTTTACAACAAATAGAAACATCATTAAGTGAGTACTTTTCCATTAATAGCACCCCAGATACTGCCCCATGCACTATCTGGGAAGCCCACAAGTGCTTCATAAGAGGCGAGCTGATAAAGATTAAGGCAACACAATCCAAAAACCATAAAATGCATCACCAAGACCTCACAGACAAATTTCAGCAACTTGACAGGTCATATAAACAGAGTCCCCAAGATGACTTACTGAAGTCTCAAAGAGAACAGGCTAAAAACAAATTGACAACATTCTTGGAGCACTCAGCCCACACACAAGCTATGAAGTTAAGACAGCGATTTTTTATTGAAGGTAATAAACCTGGTAGGCTATTAGCCAGAGCGCTCAAAGTTAGACAAGCGACACACTTTGTTAACACACTACAGGATGCAAATAAGGAAAACACTGTAGAATCCCATAAAATAGCTGAAATATTCAGAGACTACTATTCCACCCTTTATAATTTGTTTCCTAACAGAAATATAGAGGAACATCAAGCACACTGTTTCCGATATTTGGAGCAGGTGACTGTACCTGCTATCCCATCAGATGACCTAGAAACCCTTACCTCACCGATCAACTCTGAGGAAATTAGCGCCGCTATACACTCTCTAAAGATAGGAAAGAGTCCAGGCCCAGATGGACTAACAAGCTCCTACTATAAAAAGTTTAAACATTTATTAATACCGCAAATGCTCGCAGTTTTCAATCAGGTCGACCGAATGTCTGCGTTCCCACCCTCTATGCTTGAAGCGATAGTAACGGTTATACCAAAACCGGGTAAAGATCCCACAACCCCTTCAAACTACCGCCCGATCTCGCTTCTAAATGTAGATGTAAAGATTTATACAAAGATCTTAGCTACTAGACTCAATAAATTCCTACCCTTGCTTATTCACCCAGACCAGGTGGGATTCGTGCCGCAGAGAGAGGCAAAAGATAATACTGTAAAGGTCCTTCATTTAATACAATATGCTATAAATCATGACATACCCTCCGTTTTACTCTCGACTGACGCTGAGAAAGCCTTTGACAGACTAGACTGGACTTTCTTAAATTTGACCTTAAAGAAATTCGGCTTCCCTGACAGTTTTATCTCAAAAATATTTGCCCTTTATTCAAAACCGACAGCTAAAGTTAAGGTAAATGGGATCCTATCCACCCCATTTCCAATCCTAAATGGCACTAGACAGGGTTGCCCATTATCCCCTCTATTATTTGTTTTGTCCATGGAAATCCTAGCAACAACTTTACGAAGTAATCCCAATATTCACGGACTCACCATAAACTCCACTCCTCATAAGTTTGCGATATACGCTGATGACTTATTGTTAATTTTAACGCGCCCAAATACTTCTCTCTCTGCGGTGCGGAGCTCCCTTGAAACATTTGGCCATTGTTCCAATTATTCGGTAAACCAAAATAAGTCAGAGATGCTCCCCATCAACTTAAATAGCTCAGACATACAAAAACTTAGATCACAAGTACCCTATCAAATACAGCAATCTGCTTTAAAATATTTAGGCATTTATCTTACAGGTGATAAACAGAAATTAATCGATCTAAATTATGAAGCCCTAATGACCAAGGTTTGCGGAGATACCTCCCTATGGTTACATAAACAAATATCCTGGCTTGGAAGAATTGGAGTAACCAAGATGACTATCCTCCCTAAGATACTTTATCTGTTCCAAACCCTCCCCATACCTCTCCCGGAAGCATATATTTCTAGACTGCAGAAGGTACTGAACTCCTATATCTGGAGAAAGCGCCCACCCAGAGTGAGTAGATCTACCCTCTACTTACCAAAAGAATTTGGAGGTTTGGGGGTCCCAGACTTATCCAGATATTGTAATGCAATATTCTTAAGAAGAGTGATAGATTGGTGTACACTCATAAATCATAATAGACTCTGGGTGATACTGGAACATGACCTTACCAATTCAGCACAGTTAGGAACATACTGTTGGCAATCTAGAGGAAACCAACCATCACTAGTTAAAGATTATCCAATCATAAAAGAAACATTTGATGTCTGGTTTAACGTACTGCATAAATATCCACATATATCCACGATCCCTTCCCCCTCGACAACTGTGTTATCCAATGCTGACTTTCCTATAGGGATACCATTGACACCGAAATTACTGAGTGGACTGGAAGGCTTACTCCCATTATACTCCCTACTTGAAGAGGGTAAACTGATCTCGAAACAACACCTAGAGGAATTAGAAGTGACACAATTCACGTACTGGTTCAGATACCTTCAACTTAGTCACTTTGTTGACTCTCACAAACTCAAACATCAAATTACAAGAGAACGTACCACACTTGAGAAACTTTGCACTCAAGACTTCCCACAGACACACATCATCTCCTTCCTATATCAACTCCTAATTACTCCTTATGATACTTTACACACTTCAACAGTCACTTCCTGGCACACTCTCACAGAACAAGAATGGCTAAAGATCTTCCAGAACACAGCTAGATCCGCACATTCAGCAGCCCTACTGGAAACAAATTATAAATTTCTACTCCGCTGGTATCTTACCCCTCACAGGCTGAAATTTATATTCCCCGAAGCATCTGATAGATGTTGGAGGAAATGTGCAGGAAAAGGAACCCCTTTCCACATATGGTGGGAATGCCCCAAGATAGACTATTGGAGGAATATTAATACAGAGATAAGTAAATTACTGAATTTTAACATTCCATTAGACCCCTTGGTATACTTGTTTCATACTATCCCTAAATTCCCCTTCAAGCAATACACGTCACTTTTCCAATTAGCCATATGTAGTGCGAAACAAGTCATCCCTAGACTTTGGAAATCAGACGCAGAACCAACAATAGCTATGTGGATAGCACAGATGAAAATTAATTTATCATTAGAAAGATTTTATTACTACACAGTAGGAAGATTAGATTATTTTGCAGAAATTATGTACTTTTGGGACTCCTACTACCATTCTAGAGCCGAGGAGAGGGGAGATCTACAGGAATAGGCTTGTGTGCTAATGAAATGTAAATGCAATACAGCTACATACTGACCCATATTGAAATTAATCTTGCAGAACTAATTGTCTCACTGTTAAAGATAAGAAAACTGCAGATAAATAATCTTGTAAGCAACTTGTTGACGTAATAGTCTGAGTCTATGAGCCTCTGAATGTCTCTTAATGTAGTTATGTGGTACTATACCTCGATGTTACAAACAATTTTGGGAAATTTGAACTCTGAAAGTAAGCACAAATTGATGGACTCGAACAGAAATGCGAATACGACAAAGCAGTAATTTTATATTCTGTGGAAATTCTTTGAAATATTTTGATTGTTAGTAATTTTCTTTTTGTTTCATTGTTGTTATATAATTTTTTGAAACATCTAAATAAAGAAAAGATTAAACTAAGAGAATGATCTGGATGTGAAGATATGCATCCTTCAGATCTATAGTAGACGAAAGTTGCCCCTGAAGTACTAAGGGTAGAACTCTCATGTATCACTCCCATGTTCTCTAGGTTCTGTACACATTGGAGGAAAGCTGTTCTCTTTTCTGGTTTTCTTGAAATGTGAGACAGGAAAAACCTTCCTTTTGGAGGTCTGGACCTGAAGCCTATTATGTACCACTGAGACACAATTTATATGACCCAGGGATCCTGGACTGATTAGGTTACCAGATAGTCTTATGTTTCCGTAGATGCAGACCTTTCATTCTTGTTTTGACGAAAGGGACAACAAAAATCCACCTGATTTCCCTTTTAGTCTGGACTTCTTGTCATGCGGCAAAAAGGCACCTTTACTGCCTGTTACTGTAAAAATAATGGGGTCCAGGTCTGGACTGAATACATTCTTCCCCTTAAAAAGGCCAAGGTCAGTAGCCTACTTTTGGAAACCATGTCCGCCAACCATGATTTAAAGGACAAGTCGACACAATAGATTTGCATAATCAACAAATATAAGATAAGACAATGCAATAGTACTTAGTCTGAACTTCAAATGAGTAGTAGATTTTCTGACAATTTTAAAAGTTATGTCTATTTCCATTCCTATGTACCATTTGACAGCCATCAGCCAATCACAAATGCATTCACGTACCATGTGACAGCCATCAGCCAATCACAAATGCACACACGTTTATTCTGTGAATTCTTGCACATGCTCAGTAGGAGCTGGTGACTAAAAAAGTTTAAGTGCCATAAAACATGTTGAGATCTGTGCATATTCTAAAAGGGCTAATTAAGAAAAAATAGTTTGCATAAAACATTGTTTAAAAATTGCTGGCAAGTATTTTAAAATAATTTTCAAAAATAAGCAAAATTACTTACATAGCTGTGCTTTCTGGAGTAGACCGACACCCCCCCTCTTATCAGTGTTTAACATCAGAAACACAGGCATTGTATTTTAACTGAGTTCACAGCAGATTATTTGCTTCTAGGCATGCTCCAGCAGATAATGACTGTTAGTCTTGCATTCTACCATATCAATGGTGGATATATATGCAGCCATAAAAGGAATTGTGTGGGGGGGAGTTAGAGCTGTACAATTCGGACACTTAAAAGAAAGTGTTAATGGTGAGGCACTGCAGTATAAATTTACAGGTAAAGTAATTAAAGTGCATATTATATTTTGACTATATCCCAACTTGTTTTATGTCCCTTTAAATATAAAAAGACTGCACATTTTGTTAATGGAAGTAAATTGGAAAGTTGTTTAAAATTGCATGCTCTATCTGAATAATGGAAGTTTAATTTTGACTTGAGTGTCTCTTTAAGCCAAAGGGCTCTTCTAGAATGTAGAGAGTTCTTAGCATTAATGTAAATAAACTGTATGATTGCATCAGATATAAACAAATTAGCAGTTTTCAATGCTGGAATTCTATTATGTATCTCTTCTAAAGGGGATTCCTGCAAGACCAACTCTGTTAAAGAATCACACTAAAAGGCAGCCGCACCAGCCACAGTGGTAATACTCACACCCGGTTGAAATGACAAACCCCCCTGGCATGAAAGCCTTCCTGAGGTAACTCAAACTTTCTGTTTATAGGATCTTTAAATTATGTACTATCTTCCAGAGGAATAGTTGTCCTCTTGGTTAGAGTAGAGATTGTGCCATCAACCTTTGGAATGGTACTCCTTAACTCAATGTTAGAAAAAGTTTTTTTAAAATTTGCTGCTGAAGTAAATGGAACACCTGGTTTATCTGATTCCTTAGTAATTATTTCAGTAATCAAGAACCGGAAATGTTTCAGGTGACTGAGACCTGGGTCAGAAAATGAGTTTTATGGACCGGTTTATCCTCTGACGGGTATAGAATCTTGAACTCCTAAAGTCCTCAAAATCTCCTTTAAGGGATAAAGCAAATGTTCCATCTTGAAAGCGGACACTTCACCCTCTGACACAGAAGATAACCCCCTCTAAATCAGAACCAGGGGACTGACTAATAGACCAGGGGGCATGTTACTTTTGGTTTCAGGAACACAATACTTAATATTTTGCTTGGGCTTACTTGGAGGAGGTAAGAACTCCAGAACCTCAGAAACTGCCACTGTTAAAGGCACTTTAAACCCTTCTGAAAAATAAGAGGTTTCCCGATTAGCTTGAACAGTTGCTGTAACTGTAGGAGAGGGTTTGGGAGATGAAGAATGAGTCTCTAAAACCACAGTTAAACAAGCATGGCCTAACTGTGCAGGAGGGCACACAACAACCTCCTTACACAAAAGACATTTATTAGTAGGCACAACTATGTCCATCTCTATGTCACCTGACAAAGCAGGAGTAGGTACAGCACTACCAATCTGCTCCACTGAAAAATAATAAGTAATGGTAGTAAAAGAAAACCGTTATAGTTTTATAATACTACTAATGTATATCAAATCCCTAGATAGATATGTAATCTGTATAAAATAAGGCATGTGGTTTACAATTACACTACTAGTGTGTTAATGGTTGCCCAACTTTTGCAAAAGTACTGCGTACAGGTGTTACAAAAATTATATGACTGTGTATAATCATAATATCATGCTTTTATAACTCCGGTAGAACACCTTACCCCCTCTGTCTGATAGTACAATATGCAAAATATTTAAACAGTCTGTACATAAAGAGAAAGGGGCGGGACCCGTGCTAATGCGTGCAAAGACACTCCAAAACACACAGAGAGGCTGTTGACGTCCTTTACGGTATACTCCGTGCTCAGTATAAAACAGAGCACTGAGTAACCGAGGCAGTAGAGTTAAACACCTAGGCACATGTAAAAACACAACACATGTGAAATAAAATTGTGCCCATCATACATGTCTCCCATACATTTTCTAGAGCAATGATAGAAATTGGGGAAAAAAAACACCAAGACTTATTACTAAGTCTGTTTTACGAACCCCTCTGTGTGATACCAGTACTGCTGAAATATGCATCTACTTGTAAGATAGTTTGATCCTGCTGCTGTAACAGACAGCCTAAGGATCCCTGAATAAGCTCTATTCACTTAGCCATGTTCAGCACTGGAAGAGGGCTTAGGAACTTCCCAGCTACATTCTCGTTCTGGTGTGTGCAAAAACTTCACTCAGAATAATTATATTGCACAAGCTCAGTCATCCTAACCCTCTTTTCTGAAAACTATCCACTGAGGGTAATCCAGCGAATAGAGATAAAATAAAAAATCAATAAACACCCCTTTTAATCCTTGCTCCTCCATGACGAGGCAAAGAACTACTAGGGGAAAAAGGGTAAGTAGAAGGGATATATTAAGCTCTGGTAGGGTGTCTTTGCCTCCTCCTGGTTGCCAGTTGCTGTAATCCCAAGAGTAAGGATCATGGGCTCTCACTTCCATTAGAAAAAAATTACATTAGAAGTAAATTGGAAAGTTGTTTAAATTGCATTCTCTATCTGAATCATGAATGTTTATTTTTTACTTTACTGTCCCTTATATAATATATGTTGCTATATATATATATATATATATATATATATATATATATATATATATATATATATATATATATATATATATATATATATATATAACACTTTTGTAAGAAGCAGATTGTCATGAAAACTTAAAATATACATTAAAGTAATTTTTCCTTGCTGCGTCTAAAATAGGACATTTTAAAATTCGCCACCACACTAGACTGGGAACATCTACACTTCAAGATCAAGGTCAACCCCAACACCACCCTCCGTGGCACCCTCATCTACAGACCTACAGGACTGCGTCCCGCCTTCTGTGACTCCATCCCCGACCACCTTGCACCCCACGCCCTAGCCTCAAAAGACTACATCCTCCTCGGTGACCTCAACTTCCATCTAGACAACCCCAACGACCACAACACCACTAACCTCCTGGAAAACCTTGGAACCATCGGACTGAAGCAACTTGTAAACGCCCCAACCCACATAGTTGGACATACACTCGACCCGATCTTCTCCGCAGGAAACCACATCTCAGTCAACCACATAACTGAACTCCACCGGACTGACCACCACTGCATACACTTCTCCTTCAACAAACCCACAACGCACCTCCCGCATCACCACCCACCTCACAGAAACCAGATCACCCAAGAACAACTGTACACCACCCTGTCACCCCCAGCGACCTCCGCCGAAGCCAACTTCTCCGCCCGCCACATACATCGCTGGATCACAGACTGCGCCAACACCCTCGCACCACTCAAGAAACCGTCCAGCCGCCAACCCACCAACAAGGCCAGCTGGTTCACCCCCACCCTCCAGGACTCCAAACGCCACTGCAGACGATTCGAGAGAACATGGAGATAAAGCAAGTCCCCCTCGGACAAATCGGCCTATAGAGGCCATAACCACCCACCACAACTTTATCAAAACCACCAAGAAAACAGGCATCCTAGACAGAATCCACGCCAACACCCACAACAGCAAGGAGCTGTTCACAGTCATCAAGGAATTCTCCAAACCCAACAGCGATTCCAATGATATCCCATCCTCCCAGGACCTCTGCGACAACATTGCTACCTATATCCACCACAAGATCATCAACATCTACGACAGCCTCAAGCCCCAGGACTCACCCTTCACCACCGACCCACCCCCACCGACACCTCACCCAAACCCACCGCCCCCCACCTTCCACGGACTACCTGGACCCCCCTCACCACGGAGGACACACTCAGAATCATGAAATCAATCCACTCCAGAGCACCCTAAGACCCATGCCCGCACCACATTTTTAACAAAGCGGGCTTTACCCTCGCCTACGAACTCTGCTGCACCATCAACTGCTCCATCAAAACCGGCACTTTCCCAGAAGACTGGAAGCACGCAGAGCTGAAACCCCTGCTGAAGAAACCCACGGCAGACCCCAAAGATTCTAAAAACTACTGCCCCATCTCTCTACTCCCCTTTCCAGCCAAAGTAATCGAGAAGGCCATCAATGCACAACTTGTTGACCACATTGAGACCAACTACATCCTGGACCCCTCACAATCCGGCTTCAGGAGCAATCACAGCACTAAAACTGCCCTCCTTGCTGCCACAGACGACATCCGCACCCTGATCGACCAAAGAGAGACCGTCACCCTCATCATCCTAGACCTCTCAGCTGCATTCGACACTGTAGTCCACAGCACCCTCCTCACCCGCCTACACGACGCCGGCATCTGCAATAAGGCCCTGGAATGGATCACCTCCTTCCTCAGCGGCAGAACCCAGAAAGTCAGACTCCCGCCCTTCTCCACCAATACCACAGCAATCAGCTGCTGTGTACCCAAAGGCTCTTCTCTCAGCCCCACCCTCTTCAACATCTACATGGCCCCTCTCGCCTCAATTGTCTGAATGACACAACCTCAGCATCGTCTCCTATGCTGACGACACCCAGTAAATCATCTCACTCACCCGAGACCCCACCACCACCAAGAAAAACGTCCACGAAGGACTAATGGCAATAGACATCTGGATGAACAACAACCGTCTCAAACTCAACACGGAGAAGATCGAAATCCTCCTCCTCAAACCCACCAAATCCGCATGGGACGACTCCTGGTGGCCCACAGCCCTCGGACACCCTCCAACTCCAACACACCACGCACAAAATCTAGGCGTCATCCTTGACTCATCACTCTCCATGGACCGCCAAGTCAATGCCGTCTCCTCAACGTGTTTTCACATACTCCACCTATTGCGAAAAATCTTCAAGTGGATGCCTACCGAAAACGCCTTCGTCAGTAGTCGGTAGTAGTAGTTACGCCAGTTCCACCATCAATCTCCAGAAACGACTCCAACGCATCCAGAATACCTTGGCCAGACTCATCCTTGATATCCCTCGCCAAAGCCACATCACCGAACACCTAAGGAACCTGCACTGGCTCCTCGTCAACTAGAGAATCACCTTCAAGCTCCTAAACCACGCTTTCAAGGCCCTCCACGACATTGGTCCCGAATACATCAACCACTGCGTCAATTTCTACACCCCCTCCAGACCACTCTGCTGACCAAGCACTCGCAGTCATCCCCCGCATCAAGAAAACAACAGCTGGAGGAAGATCCTTCTCCTATATGGCAGCAAAGACATGGAACACCCTAAAGCTACACCTCAGACAATCCACCTCCCTTACAAACTTCAGAAATGACCTCAAGACATGGCTCTTTGACTGAATTGTCTTCCCTTAGCCCCACCTCTTCACCTCCTCCCTTAGCGTCTTGAGACCCTCACGGGTGATTAGTTCCCACTTTACAAGTACCCAATAGAATAGAATAGAACCACAGAGCTCAAGAAATCCGAGTGCCAGAGGTGCATCAAATTTGGTCTTAGAGCAGAGATTTGTGGCCACTGACACCCACCTCCACACACAACTCTAATACTGCCCATCTTTCATGTCCTACAGCTGCTTCAATTGCACTATTAAACTGCAAAGCTAGTACAAGTATCTTCTGTATTGATTTACAAGTGTTGGATACAAATACACTGAAAGCAAGTATCTAATAATTATTTTTGATAAATATTTAGAAGATTAGCAAACATTTTTTCTCTTAACATTGGAAAGTTAATTATTTATTGGTCTTATTTTTATTACAATTTATGAATAGTCTAAAAAAACATTCAAAACATCCAAAAGAACAATTGAATATGTTCAATACTTTTGTACCCTCCCTAACTTAATTAACCCTCAAACGAGAAAACAATGGCAGATTTAATAATTGCTAAAATATTGCAAATTTGATAATAAAATACATTTAATAGAATGTTTAACCTAGTTCTATAGTTGTTAAAGGGACATGAAACCCAAAGCTATAATCTGTAATCTTAAATCTAGTCTTATCTTTAACCCCTTAACGCTGTTAAGACGTTCCTGCCGTCCTTACTGCACTAGGCTTTAACACTGTTAGGACGGCATGGAATGTCCTAACCGATCTGGCGTCCTGCAGCCTCCTGCGCTTTTAGAATGGGAACTCGGGGGGGGGCATGCCTAGCATTGTAGGCAGTCCCCCATGATTCGACCCTACCCTTAAAATCACTTGATAGCATTGACAAAAGCGTGATTTCATTTTTAAATCAAGTGTTTACATTGGAACTTTGTTTTGATGTTAAACACTTGGCTTGTTATGAAGGGTTTAACATTGTTTTGCAAGTTTATCCATTGCATATAATTTCATATTGCACCAGGAGCTTGAAATGTGTTTTATTGCACAATAGTAATCGCTATGCATCTATTCCAATTGATCACTCAACAAAATAAAGAAGAATATGAAAATATCAACATGATCTTGCAGAACCTCTGCTATTATGAGCACCAGTGGTTTATTTGTGTTGATCTAAAGATGGTGAACTTCTTGCTTGGGCAGCAAAGTTGTTTCATCTGCCTGTCGGATAGTAAATCAAAGCAAGATCATTGGGAAAAAAGTGACAATCTTCAAGGGAAGAAATGATGGTAGGTGCAGCGGTCATCATTAACAAGCCATTGGCAAATAAAAAAAAAAATCAAATCAATCATTCTCCCACCACTCCATATCAAGCTTGGACGGATGAAGCAATTTTTTAAGACCTTGGCCAGAGCTGGCGATTGCTTCAAATACATTTGTAGATCGTTCCTTGGACTGAGTTTTTAAAAACTAAAAGCAGGAATCATTGATGGTCCTTGAATTCGTAAACTCATCAATGATTTGAATTTCACAAAATTTATGAATGACGTTGAAGCTTCTGCCTAGTGCAGGTGCCTGATGAAACGGGGTATACCAAGAAACGCGTTGCATGTTTTTTACTCATAATGCATGAGTGATATATGTATTTTATAATTGTTTTTATTACTATTAAATCTTTTTTTAAATCATATATCCTCATTGCTGCTGATTATTATACATTCTGAGCTACCTGGTGATCCTGTTTGCTGTGGAGTATCCTGCTTCATATCTTATACAGCCAGCTGGTTTGCTGTGAAAACCAGCCTGCCTCTATTGGTACATTTGAGTGCCACTTTAGAATGTGAGTACCCTGCACAGGTTGTAAATTAATCATTGAATCCTTACAGATTCACACAGTTGTGTGCTTTAGTTTGCACCTAGCTCCTGATCCTTATACTGCTGGACCTACCACTCACAGTCTGCCAAGACATACAGATTTCTATTTTAGGATTTCCTGGAGTGCCTTGTACAGTTAGCTGGTTTGCTGCAAATACCAGCCTGCATCTACAGGCACATCTGAGTGCCTTTCCATATTGTGAGTACCCTGCACTTGTTCTATCTTTGATGCTGGTTGTTACAGATTCACACATACGGCGCCTCTTTCCTTGTGTTTCATTTTAGATATGCTGACCTTTGGAGGGTGAAGATCGAGTGCAGCCTAGAGTTCCACAGAATATATACACCTGGGAATATACTGGACTTTTTATCATCTGAGTCTGTTTTCCATCCTTGGTTTGGGACTCTGGTATATAGTAGTGCATTGATATTGTTATGTTATAATACCCTGTATTTGGTGATTTATTCAGGGGCTTGTATATTTTCATATATGGTTGCGTGTGTTTATATATATATATATATATTTATATGCTTACCTAATATTGGCATTGCTATATAAAAATTATACTGTGAAATATACATATATATATTATAGTATACATTATATCTTATAGCGCCCCCTATTGGGTGTATTACCCTAGTTATAATTACGAAGACTTGGTGCAAAACATGCTCCCTAACTTTAAAAAACATAATTTATGTAAGAACTTACCTGATAAATTAATTTCTTTCATATTAGCAAGAGTCCATGAGCTAGTGACGTATGGGATATTAATTCCTACCAGGAGGGGCAAAGTTTCCCAAACCTCAAAATGCCCATAAATACACCCCTCACCACACCCACAATTCAGTTTAACGAATAGCCAAGAAGTGGGGTGATAAGAAAGGAGTGAAAGCATCAAAAATAAGGAATTGTGCTTTATACAAAAAAATCATAACCACCACAAAAAGGGTGGGCCTCATGGACTCTTGCTAATATGAAAGAAATTAATTTATCAGGTAAATTCTTACATAAATTATGTTTTCTTTCATCTAATTAGCAAGAGTCCATGAGCTAGTGACGTATGGGATAGCAGATACACAAGATGTGGAACTTCCACGCAAGAGTCACTAGAGAGGGAGGGATAAAATAAAGACAGCCAATTCCGCTGAAAAAATAATCCACAACCCAAATAAAAAAAATTGAAATAATAAGCAGAAGAATCAAACTGAAACAGCTGCCTGAAGTACTTTTCTACCAAAAACTGCTTCTGAAGAAGAGAAAACATCAAAATGGTAGAATTTAGTAAAAGTATGCAAAGAAGACCAAGTTGCTGCTTTGCAAATCTGATCAACAGAAGCTTCATTCCTAAAAGCCCAGGAAGTAGAAACTGACCTAGTAGAATGAGCCGTAATCCTTTGAGGCGGGGACTTACCTGACTGTACATAAGCATGATGGATCAAAGACTTTAACCAGGATGCCAATGAAATGGCAGAAGCCTTCTGACCTTTCCTGGAACCAGAAAAGATAAATAGACTAGAAGTCTTTCTGAAACCTTTAGTAGCTTCAACATAATATTTCAAAGCTCTTACTACATCCAAAGAATGTAAAGATCTCTCCAGAGAATTCTTAGGATTAGGATACAAAGAAGGGACAACAATTTCTCTACTAATATTGTTAGAATTCACAACTTTAGGTAAAAATTTAAATGAAGTCCGCAACACCGCCTTATCCTGATGGAAAATCAGAAAAGGAGATTCACAAGAAAGAGCAGATAACTCAGAAACTCTTCTAGCAGAAGAGATGGCCAAAAGGAACAAAACTTTCCAAGAAAGTAATTTAATATCCAGAGAATGCATAGGTTCAAACGGAGGAGCCTGTAAAGCCCTCAGAACCAAATTAAGACTCCAAGGAGGAGAGATTGACTTAATGACAGGCTTGATACGAACCAAAGCCTGTACAAAACAATGAATATCAGGAAGATTAGCAATCTTTCTGTGAAAAAGAACAGAAAGAGCAGAGATTTGTCCTTTCAAGGAGCTTGCAGACAAACCCTTATCCAAACCATCCTGAAGAAACTGTAAAATTCTAGGAATTCTAAAAGAATGCCAAGAGAATTTATGAGAAGAACACCAAGAAATGTAAGTCTTCCAGACTCGGTAATAAATCTTCCTAGACACAGATTTACGAGCCTGTAACATAGTATGAATCACTGAGTCAGAGAAACCTCTATGACTAAGTATCAAGCGTTCAATCTCCATACCTTCAAATTTAATGATTTGAGATCCTGATGGAAAAATGGGCCTTCAGATAGAAGGTCTGGCCTTAACGGAAGTGTCCAAGGTTGGCAACTGGCCATCCGAACGAGATCCGCATACCAAAACCTGTGAGGCCATGCTGGAGCCACCAGCAGTACAATCGAACGCTCCATTAGGATTTTGGAAATCACTTTTGGAAGAAGAAATAGAGGCGGAAAGATATAAGCAGGATGATAATTCCAAGGAAGCGACAACGCGTCCACTGCTTCTGCCTGAGGATCCCTGGATCTGGACAGATACCTGTGAAGTTTCTTGTTTAGATGAGAGGCCATCAGATCTATTTCTGGAAGTCCCCAGATTTGAACAATCTGAAGAAATACCTCTGGGTGAAGAGACCATTCGCCCGGATGTAACGTCTGGCGACTGAGATAATCTGCTTCCCAATTGTCTATACCTGGGATATGAACCACAGAAATTAGACAGGAGCTGGATTCCGCCCATACAAATATCCGAGATACTTCTTTCATAGCCTGAGGACTGTGAGTCCCACCTTGATGATTGACATACGCCACGGTTGTGACATTGTCTGTCTGAAAACAAATAAACGATTCTCTTTTCAGAAGAGGCCAGAACTTTAGAGCTCTGAAAATCGCACAGCGTTCCAAAATGTTGATTGGTAATCTCGCCTCCTGAGATTCACAAACCCCCTGCGCTGTCAGAGATCCCCATACAGCTCCCCAACCTGAAAGACTCGCATCTGTTGAGATCACAGTCCAGGTTGGACAAACAAAAGAGGCCCCATGAATTAAACGATAGTGATTCAAGTCAGAGAAGATCGAACATTGGGATTTAAAGATATTAATTGTGATATCTTTGTATAATCCCTGCACCACTGGATCAGCATACAAAGCTGGAGAGGTCTCATCTGAAAACGAGCAAAAGGGATCGCGTCAGATGCAGCAGTCATGAGACCTAGAATTTCCATGCACAAAGCTACCGAAGGGAACGATTGAGACTGAAGGTTTCGAAAAGCTGAAACCAATTTCAGACGTCTCTTTTCTGTTAGAGACAAAGTCATGGACACTGAATCTATTTGGAAACCCAAAAAGGTTACCTTTGTCTGAGGAATCAAGGAACTCTTTGGTAAATTGATCCTCCAACCATGTCTTTGAAGAAACAACACAAGTTGATTCGTTTGAGATTCTGCAGAATGTAAAGACTGAGCAAGTACCAAGATATCGTCCAAATAAGGAAATGCCACAATACCCTGTTCTCTGATTACAGAGAGAAGGGCACTGAGAACCTTTGAAAAGATCCTTGGAGCTGTTGCTAGCCTGAGGCAAAAAGGCTCCCTTCCCCCCAGTAACAGTTGAAATGATTGAATCCAACTGTGAACCAAATAATTTATTACCTTGGAAAGAAAGAGAAAGCAATGTTGACTTAGAAGTCCTATCTGCATTCCAAGATTTAAGCCATAAAGCTCTTCTAGCTAAAATAGCTAAAGACATATACCTGACATCAATTCTAATGATATAAAAAATGGCATCACAAACCAAGTTATTAGCATGTTGAAGAAGTTTAACAATGCTATAAGCATTATGGTCTGACACTTGTTGCGCTAAAGCCTCCAAGCAGAAAGTGGAAGCTGCAGCAACATCAGCCAAAGAAATAGCAGGTCTAAGAAGATTATCTGAACATAAATAAGCCTTCCTTAGAAAGGATTCAAGCTTCCTATCTAAAGGATCCTTAAAGGAAGTACTATCTGCCGTAGGAATAGTAGTACGTTTAGCAAGAGTAGAGATAGCCACATCAACTTTGGGGATTTTCTCCCAAAACTCTAATCTATCAGATGGCAAAGGGTACAATTTCTTAAACCTTGGTGAAGGAGTAAATGAAGTACCCAGACTATTCCATTCCCTAGAAATTACTTCTGAAATAGCATCAGGAACTGGAAAAACTTCTGGAATAACTACATGAGGTTTAAAAACTGAATGTAGATGATCAGCAGCACCTTCATGAAGCTCCTGAAGTGAATTTAAATATTTGTTGAATATTCCTTCTCAAACTTGGCATCTAGCATTGAAACTTCGTAAGCTATTTTGTGAGAAGAAAAGGAGTGGAAGGGTACTTTATTTTATAAGCTTTTTTTTAGCTAGGTTCAATTTGACCGGACCTGGAAAATAGGCCGCAGTCTCATCACATACGTGCATCACCCCCCTCGAGTACCTATCTTACTCGAATAGAGCAGTGTTCATCTGCTACTCCTATTTAAACCGGATTACTACATAAGATTGACATTATGGAGGACTTTCATACTTTTTTGCAAACTCAGCTTGAGGCCTTGGAGCATCTTATAGACCACAGGTTTACAGCTCTGAAAGTCATTTGCCGAGCGTCAGGTCAGATGAAGAACCTCCCTAACGTGCAGAAGGACAGTCAGGTGCACACGGACATCGCATGGGCTGCCGAATCTACAGACACGCTTTTGGGACCGACATCACAAGGGGTGTCGCATTGCCCTAACTTAACATTTCAATATCTAGTGCCGGAAGGTCTCATGCCAGAAGCACAGCACACGGTATGTTCATTATCACATTCAGCTCCCCTGGGAGGGGATGTGGCCGGTCCCCGCGGGGGTAGCGTGAGCTACACTAATATTCAGGATCTGAGACTTTCAATCTTCCCCAGGCTCCCAGAAGAGATGAAGATTCTAGTCAGAATTGTGCAGTGGAGCGGCAGCTTGGGGATGTTTTTGAGTAAACAGTTGCGGTGCTGGTCCACCACGCTAGCTACTGATGTCTGTGTATCACTATGTGCTGGACTTTACTTACCCTTCAAGTGCTGCATAAGAGTTGGTGTGGGGTAGTGCTGGACGATGTGCAGGGAATATCATGCTCACATATATTCGCATAAGAACCCTAGACTGCTGTAGATCTTTGGACATTACAGATAGAAGTGTGTAATTAGACATATAGATCCTCATAAATTACGCCCATGACTATGTTGTTGTTTTATTCTCTTGTGCATGAACCCATGCTTAGCATATGTAGTTTACACGAAAAGAGTCTTATCAGAAGTATGACTGTGGTTGTTATTAATGATGTATTTAGAGCAAATTAAGCGGGTGGAGGGTGAATTTTTTGTATCAAGAGGAGATCATTGAGCTGTATTACAGTTACTAAGCTTAGGTAGTAAATGTTCTAGCTTTATGTTTCAAGAGATTTATAGCATGTACCCAATAAATGTTCAAAGCTCAATAGAGGTCCTATATATATTACCAGGAAATTTTCCAATTATATACATACATTGGCCGTATATTTTACCACTTATGCTATACACTTTCTTATGTATCTGATTCATAGTTTGCATATTAGGGATGATATTATGTGTATTTATGTTGAGGATCCTAAAGGTACTGAGTTATAACAGACCCCCTATGATCACAAATATAATGTCGCTCCTCAAATAAGTAGCCATACATAAAGTTTTTTTTGTTTTGTTTGTTTTTTACCAGCATACAGAGCGTATATTTATCTCCACAGATAGAGGTACAATTATTTACTAAGCTATGAAAAGGTATAACTGAGACATATTAAATTCTAGCAGAAGAAGCCTTTAATTTGCCTTCTCTTTTATAAAATCCATCTCACACAGTTCTTACAGCTTCTTTGTTTATAAATAAGGGGATGTGTTGAGTATTTATGTTGTTTAAAACAAGGTTCTTATGTTTGGAAGTACCTCTGCGATACTCTTTAGATGCTTCCGGTTATATGTGACAGGACTTCTTTTGAACTCTACTTATGAACCATTTATCTTTATATAGTACCCCTCAGGGAAAAATATCTCTTCCACTCAAGATCAGTTTTATATGCATACAGGCTCAAAATATCATGCTATTAGGCAATAAATATAGCTGAGTTGGTACTTCAATAACACGTTACAAAAAATATAAAAATGTAAGGTATCAATGCAATCTTTGTATACTATATAGCTGAGACAGTTTAATATTGTAGTTTGTTATGTTTGACATAAGAACGTTGCTGTGATCTATTTTTGTTCTCAGACATGTTTATTTTGATGCAACTTATATGCATGTTTCTATGTATTAATGTCATGCCAAATACCTTAATAAAAAATTTTGATTATAAAAAAAAAAACTGAATGTAAACGCTTAGTAGATTTAGTATCAAGAGGACTAGACTCCTCCATATCTAATGCAATCAACACTTCTTTAAGTAAAGAACGAATAAACTCCATCTTAAACAAATATGAAGATTTATCAGTGTCAATATCTGAGGCAAAATCTTCTGAACCAGATAGATCCTCATCAGAAACAGATAAGTCAGAATGATGGCGGTCACTTAAAAAATTCATCTGAAATATGAGAAGTTTTAAAAGACCTTTTACGTTTACTGAAAGGAGGAATAACAGACAGAGCCTTCCTAATAGAATTAGAAACAAATTCTCTTACATTAACAGGAACATCCTGAACATTAGATGTTGAAGGAAAAACAACAGGTAAAGGATTATTACTAATGGAGACATTATCTGCGTTAGAAAGTTTATCATGACAACTAACACAAACTACAGCCGGAGGAACAGTTACCAAAAGTTTACAACAAATGCACTTAGCTTTGGTAGAACCAACATCAGGCAGCGTCTTTCCAGAAGTAGATTCTGATCCAGGGTCAGGTTGTGACATCTTGCAATATGCAATAGAAAAAACAACATATAAAACAAAATTATCAAATTCCTTAAATGACAGTTTCAGGAATGGGTAAAAATGCAAAACAAACAAGCCTCTAGCAACCAGAAGCAACAAAAAAGTGAGACTTAAATAATGTGAAAAAAAAGTGGCGCCACATCCTTTGGCGCAAAAAACCATCTGTAACACACATGCGTCAAAAAATGACACAACCACGTGCAAAATGACAAAATTTTGCGCCAAAAAAGTCTGTGCCAAGAATGACGCAATAAATTGAAGCATTTTCTGCCCCCGCGAGCCTAACAGCCCGCAAGGAAAAAAGTCAATTTGAAAAATTTTTAAGGTAAGAAAAAATATTTATTCATATGCATTTTCCCAAAATAATGAAACTGACAGTCTGAAAGAAGGAATATTGATTATCCTGAATCATGGCAAATAAAAGTTTAAACACATATATTTAGAACTTTACATATAAAGTGCCCAACCATAGCTTAGAGTGTCAAATAAAATAAGACTTACTTACCCTAAGACACTCATCTACATATAGTAGATAGCCAAACCAGTACTGAAACGAGAATCAGTAGAGGTAATGGTATATAAGAGTATATCGTCGATCTGAAAAGGGAGGTAGGAGAAGAAATCTCTACGACCGATAACAGAGAACCTATAAAATAGATCCCCTAGAGGAAGACCATTGTATTCAAATAGGCAATACTCTCTTCACATCCCTCTGACATTCATTGCACTCTGAGAGGAAAACCGGGCTTCAGCCTGCTGCGAAGCGCATATCAACGTAGAATCTAGCACAAACTTACTTCACCACCTCCATGGGAGGCAAAGATTGTAAAACTGAATTGTGGGTGTGGTGAGGGGTGTATTTATGGGCATTTTGAGGTTTGGGAAACTTTGCCCCTCCTGGTAGGAATGTATATCCCATACGTCACTAGCTCATGGACTCTTGCTAATTACATGAAAGAAATGTGGGTACTAATATGAGCATAAAGGTATACTTTCTCCATAGCCACTTGACGCATTGAAAAATGCGGTTTGTAAGTGTGATTATCAGCTTGCTTTGTTTTATGTTATTGTATTGAATACAACGCCATTAGCTATTGGTATAATCTGAGATATAGGTAATAAAAAACTAAATTCAAACTCTTCCAAAAAAGAGAAGAGAAGAAAAATAGAGGGCACCGATTATGAATACTGTGAATAAATCATAGGTATATGAATATATATATATATATACACACACACACACACAGTATATATATATATATATATATATATATATATATATATATATATATATATATATATATATATATATATATACATAAATATAAATATATATATATATATATATATACACACATATAAATATACATACACACACACACAGTTGTATGCAAAAGTTTAGGCACCCCTGACAATTTCCATGATTTTCATTTATAAATAATAAGGTGTTTGGATCAGTAATTTCATTTTGATCTATCAAATAACTGAAGGACACAGTAATAGTTCAGTAGTGAAATTAGGTTTATTGGAAAACAGAAAATGTGCAATATACATCATAAAAAAATTAGACAGGTGCATAAATTTGGGGTCCCTTGTCATTTTGTTGATTTGAATACCTGTAACTACCTAGCACTGATTAATTGGAACACACAATTGGTTTGGTGAGCCCATTAAGCCTTGAACTTCATAGACAGGTGCATCCAATCATGAGAAAAGGTATTTAAGGTGGCCAATTGCAAGTTGTTGTTCTCTTTGACTCTCCTCTGAAGAGTGGCAACATGGGGGCCTCAAAACAACTCTCAAATGACCTGAAAACAAAGATTGTTCAAAAAGCTATTGCAGAGATTTAAGCGGTCAGTGTCCACTGTGAGGAACATAGTGAGGAAATGGAAGACCACAGGCCCAGTTCTTGTTAAGGCCAGAAGTGGCAGGCCAAGTAAAATATAGGAGAGGCAAAGGATGGTGAGAACGGTCAAAAACAGCCACAGACCACCTCCAAGACCTACAACATCATCTTGCTGCAGATGGTGTCACTGTGAATCGCTCAACAATTCAGCGCACTTTGCACAAGGAGAAGCTGTATGGGAGAGTGATGCGGAAGAAGCCTTTTCTGCACACACACCACAAACAGTCGCTTGAGGTATGCAAACGCACATTTGGACAAGCCAGCTTCATTTTGGAAGAAGGTGCTGTGGACTGATGAAACAAGGATTGAGTTATTTGGTCATAACAAGGGGCGTTATGCATGGCGACAAAAGAACACAGACAAACACTTGCTACCCACAGTAAAATTTGGTGGATGTTCCATCATGCTGTGGGGCTGTGTGGCCAGTGCCGGTACAGGGAATCTTGTTAAAGTTGAGGATCGCATGGATTCCACTCAATATCAGCAGATACTTAAGAATAATGTTGAGGAATCAGTCACAAAGTTGAAGTTATGCCGGGGCTGGATATTTCAACAAGACAATGACCCAAAACACTGCTCAAAAATCAACTCTGGCATTTATGCAGAGGAACAATGTTCTGGAATGGCCATCCCAGTCCCCAGACCTGAATATCATTGAAAATCTGTGGAGTGATTTGAAGCAGGCTGTCCATGCTCAGCAACCATCAAACCTAACTGAACTGGAGATGTTTTGCAAGGAGGAATGGTCCAACATACCTTCATCCAGAATCCAGACACTCATTACAGAAAGCGTGTAGAGGCTGTTATTTCTGCTAAAGGAGGCTCTACTAAATATTAATGCAATATTTCTGTTGGGGTGCCCAAATGTATGCACCTGTCTAATTTCGTTTTGATGCATATAGCACATTTTCTGTTAATCCAATAAACCTAATTTCACTACTGAAATATATATATATATATATATATATATATATATATATATATATATATATATATATAAAATATATATTATATATATATATATATATATATATATATTGAAAATAGTAATATAATGTGAGAATATAAAATAACAATATATCTCTATATGTGCAAATAATGTGCAAAATGATACACTCAAATTTAAGTGAAAAACATAAATTATGCTTACCTGATAATTTAATTTCCATCGTTAGGAGGTGAGTTCATGGCTTCATTCAATACTTGTGGGAAATACAGAACCTGGCCACCAGGAAGAGGCAAAGACACCCCAGCCAAAGGATTAAATACCTCCCCCACTCCCCTCATCCCCCAGTCATTCTGCCGAGGGAACAAGGAACAGTAGGAGAAATATCAGGGTATAAAAGGTGCCAGAAGAAAAACAAAAGAAATTTAGGTCCGCCCAACAGAGAACCGGACAGGAGTCGTGGACTCTCTTGGTAACAATGGAAATGAAATTATAAGGTAAGCATAATTTATGTTTTCCATCTAATGCGAGGAGAGTCCACGGCTTCATTCATTACTTGTGGGAAACAAATACGCAAGCCCTAGAGGACACTGAATGAAAAACGGGAGGGTAAAAAGGAGGCAGACCCTATTCTGAGGGCACCACAGCCTGCAAAACCATTCCCCAAAGCTGCTTCAGCCGAAGCAAAAACGTCAAATTAGTAAAACTTTGTAAAAGTATGTAAGGAGGACCAGGTAGCCGCCTTACAAATCTGCTCCATAGAGGCCTCATTTTTAAAGGCCCAAGAAGAATCCACAGCTCTAATTGAGTGAGCCGTAATCCTCTGAGGAGGCTTATGACCCGCTGTCTCATAAGCGAAACGAATCATGCTCCTCAGCAAAAACAGAATTTATGCTTACCTGATAAATTACTTTCTCCAACGGTGTGTCCGGTCCACGGCGTCATCCTTACTTGTGGGATATTCTCTTCCCCAACAGGAAATGGCAAAGAGTCCCAGCAAAGCTGGTCACATGATCCCTCCTAGGCTCCGCCCACCCCAGTCATTCGACCGACGGACAGGAGGAAATATATATAGGAGAAACCATATGATACCGTGGTGACTGTAGTTAGAGAAAATAATTCATCAGACCTGATTAAAAAACCAGGGCGGGCCGTGGACCGGACACACCGTTGGAGAAAGTAATTTATCAGGTAAGCATAAATTCTGTTTTCTCCAACATTGGTGTGTCCGGTCCACGGCGTCATCCTTACTTGTGGGAACCAATACCAAAGCTTTAAGACACGGATGAAGGGAGGGAGCAAATCAGGTCACCTAAACGGAAGGAACCACAGCTTGCAAAACCTTTCTCCCAAAAATAGCCTCCGAAGAAGCAAAAGTATCAAATTTGTAAAATTTGGCAAAAGTGTGCAGTGAAGACCAAGTCGCTGCCTTACATATCTGGTCAACAGAAGCCTCGTTCTTGAAGGCCCATGTGGAAGCCACAGCCCTAGTGGAGTGAGCTGTGATTCTTTCGGGAGGCTGCCGTCCGGCAGTCTCATAAGCCAATCGGATAATGCTTTTAAGCCAAAAGGAAAGATAGGTAGAAGTCGCTTTTTGACCTCTCCTTTTACCAGAATAAACAACAAACAAGGAAGATGTTTGTCTGAAATCTTTAGTAGCCTCTAAATAGAATTTTAGAGCACGGACTACGTCCAAATTGTGTAACAAACGTTCCTTCTTTGAAACTGGATTCGGACACAAAGAAGGTACAACTATCTCCTGGTTAATATTTTTGTTAGAAACAACTTTCGGAAGAAAACCAGGCTTAGTACGCAAAACCACCTTATCTGCATGGAACACCAGATAGGGCGGAGAACACTGCAGAGCAGATAACTCTGAAACTCTTCTAGCAGAAGAAATTGCAACTAAAAACAAAACTTTCCAAGATAGTAACTTAATATCTATGGAATGTAAAGGTTCAAACGGAACCCCTTGAAGAACTGAAAGAACTAGATTTAGACTCCAGGGAGGAGTCAAAGGTCTGTAAACAGGCTTGATCCTAACCAGAGCCTGAACAAATGCTTGAACATCTGGCACGGCTGCCAGTCTTTTGTGAAGTAAAACAGATAAAGCAGAGATCTGTCCCTTTAGAGAACTTGCAGATAATCCTTTCTCCAAACCTTCATGTAGAAAGGATAGAATCTTAGGAATTTTTATCTTGTTCCATGGGAATCCTTTGGATTCACACCAACAGATATATTTTTTCCATATTTTATGGTAAATTTTTCTAGTTACAGGCTTTCTAGCCTGAATCAGAGTATCTATTACAGAATCTGAAAACCCACGCTTTGATAAAATCAAGCGTTCAATCTCCAAGCCGTCAGTTGGAGGGAAACCAGATTCGGATGTTCGAATGGACCCTGAACAAGAAGGTCCTGTCTCAAAGGTAGCTTCCATGGTGGAGCCGATGACATATTCACCAGGTCTGCATACCAAGTCCTGCGTGGCCACGCAGGAGCTATCAAGATCACTGAGGCCCTCTCCTGATTGATCCTGGCTACCAGCCTGGGAATGAGAGGAAACGGTGGGAATACGTAAGCTAGGTTGAAAGTCCAAGGTGCTACTAGTGCATCTACTAGAGTTGCCTTGGGATCCCTGGATCTGGACCCGTAGCAAGGAACCTTGAAGTTCTGACGAGACGCCATCAGATCCATGTCTGGAATTCCCCATAATTGAGTTATTTGGGCAAAGATTTCCGGATGGAGTTCCCACTCCCCCGGATGAAATGTCTGACGACTCAGAAAATCCGCTTCCCAATTTTCCACTCCTGGGATGTGGATCGCAGACAAGTGGCAGGAGTGATCCTCCGCCCATTGAATTATTTTGGTCACTTCTTTCATCGCCAGGGAACTCTTTGTTCCCCCTTGATGATTGATATATGCAACGGTCGTCATGTTGTCTGATTGAAACCTTATGAATTTGGCCTTTACTAGTTGAGGCCAAGCTCTGAGAGCATTGAGTATCGCTCTCAGTTCCAGAATGTTTATCGGGAGAAGAGACTCTTCCCGAGACCATAGACCCTGAGCTTTCAGGGATTCCCAGACCGCGCCCCAGCCCACTAGACTGGCGTCGGTCGTGACAATGACCCACTCTGGTCTGCGGAAGCTCATTCCCTGTGACAGATTGTCCAGGGTCAGCCACCAACGGAGTGAATCTCTGGTCTTTTGATCTACTTGAATCATCGGAGACAAGTCTGTATAATCCCCATTCCACTGTCTGAGCATGCACAGTTGTAATGGTCTTAGATGAATTCGTGCAAAAGGAACTATGTCCATTGTTGTAACCATCAATCCTATTACTTCCATGCACTGCGCTATGGAAGGACGAGGAACAGAATGAAGTACTTGACAAGAGCTTAGAAGTTTTGATTTTCTGACCTCTGTCAGAAAAATCCTCATTTCTAAGGAATCTATTATTGTTCCCAAGAAGGGAACTCTTGTTGACGGGGACAGAGAACTTTTTTCTTTGTTCACCTTCCATCCGTGAGATCTGAGAAAGGCTAGGACGATGTCCGTATGAGCCTTTGCTTTTGACAGGGACGACGCTTGAATTAGGATGTCGTCCAAGTAAGGTACTACTGCAATGCCCCTTGGTCTTAGAACCGCTAGAAGGGACCCTAGTACCTTTGTGAAAATCCTTGGAGCAGTGGCTAATCCGAATGGAAGTGCCACAAACTGGTAACGCTTGTCCAGAAAAGCGAACCTTAGGAACTGATGATGTTCCTTGTGGATAGGAATATGTAGGTACGCATCCTTTAAATCCACGGTAGTCATAAATTGACTTTCCTGGATGGTGGGTAGGATCGTTCGAATAGTTTCCATTTTGAACGATGGTACCCTGAGAAATTTGTTTAGGATCTTCAGATCCAAAATTGGTCTGAATGTTCCCTCTTTTTTGGGAACTATGAACAGATTGGAATAAAATCCCATTCCTTGTTCTCTTATTGGAACTGGATGTATCACTCCCATCTTTAACAGGTCTTCTACACAATGTAAGAATGCCTGTCTCTTTATTTGGTTTGAAGATAAGTGAGACCTGTGGAACCTTCCCCTTGGGGGTAGTTCCTTGAATTCCAGGAGATAACCTTGAGAAACTATTTCTAGCGCCCAAGGATCCTGAACATCTCTTGCCCAAGCCTGAGCAAAGAGAGAGAGTCTGCCCTCCACTAGATCCGGTCACGGATCGGGGGCTATCCCTTCATGCTGTTTTGGTAGCAGTGGTAGGCTTCTTGGCCTGCTTACCCTTGTTCCAGCCTTGCATTGGTTTCCAGGCTGGTTTGGGTTGTGAAGTATTACCCTCTTGCTTAGAGGATGCAGAATTAGAGGCTGGTCCGTTTCTGCGAAAGGGACGAAAATTAGGCTTATTTTTAGCCTTAAAAGACCTATCCTGTGGGAGGGCGTGGCCCTTTCCCCCAGTGATGTCTGAAATAATCTCTTTCAAATCTGGTCCAAATAATGTTTTACTTTTGAAAGGAATGTTAAGCAATTTTGTCTTGGAAGACACATCCGCTGACCAAGACTTTAGCCAAAGCGCTCTGCGCGCCACGATAGCAAACCCTGAATTTTTCGCCGCTAATCTAGCTAATTGCAAAGCGGCATCTAAAACAAAAGAGTTAGCCAATTTAAGTGCTTGAACTCTGTCCATAACCTCCTCATACGAAGATTCTTTACTGAGCGACTTTTCTAGTTCCTCGAACCAGAAACACGCTGCCGTAGTGACAGGAACAATGCATGAAATTGGTTGTAGAAGGTAACCTTGCTGTACAAAAATCTTTTTAAGCAAACCCTCTAATTTTTTATCCATAGGATCTTTGAAAGCACAACTATCTTCGATAGGAATAGTAGTGCGTTTGTTTAGAGTAGAAACCGCCCCCTCGACCTTGGGAACTGTCTGCCATAAGTCCTTTCTGGGGTCGACTATAGGAAATAATTTCTTAAATATAGGGGGGGGGAACAAAAGGTATGCCGGGCTTTTCCCACTCTTTATTTACTATGTCCGCCACCCGCTTGGGTATAGGAAAAGCGTCGGGGGGCACCGGAACCTCTAGGAACTTGTCCATCTTACATAATTTCTCTGGAATGACCAAATTGTCACAATCATCCAGAGTAGATAACACCTCCTTAAGCAGTGCGCGGAGATGTTCTAATTTAAATTTAAATGTCACAACATCAGGTTCAGCTTGATGAGAAATTTTTCCTGAATCTGAGATTTCTCCATCAGACAAAACCTCCCTCATGGCCCCTTGAGATTGGTGTGAGGGTATGTCAGAACAGTTATCATCAGCGCCCTCTTGCTCTTCAGTGTTTAAAACAGAGCAATCGCGCTTTCTCTGATAAGTAGGCATTTTGGATAAAAGATTTGCTATGGAGTTATCCATTACAGCCGTTAATTGTTGCATGGTAATAAGTATTGGCGCACTAGATGTACTAGGGGCCTCCTGCGTGGGCAAAACTGGTGTAGACACAGTAGGGGATGATGTAGTATCATGTTTACTCCCCTCATTTGAGGAATCATCTTGGGCAATATCATTATCTGTGGCATTACTGTCCTTAATTTGTTTGGACACTATGGCACAATTATCACATAAATTTAAATGGGGAGACACATTGGCTTTCATACATATAGAACATAGCTTATCTGATGGTACAGACATGTTAAACAGGCTTAAACTTGTCAACAAAGCACAAAAAACGTTTTAAAATAAAACCGTTACTGTCTCTTTAAATTTCAAACTGAAAACACTTTATTACTGAATATGTGAAAAAGTATGAAGGAATTGTTAAAAAATTACCAAAATTTCACCACAGTGTCTTAAGGCATTAAAAGTATTGCACACCAAATTTCAGAGCTTTAACCCTTAAAATAACGGAACCGGAGCCGTTTTTAAAATTAACCCCTATACAGTCCCAGCTATATGCTTTGCTGAGACCCAACCAAGCCCAGAGGGGAATACGATACCAAATGACGCCTTCTAGAAGCTTTTTTAGTGATTCTTAGATCCTCACACATGCATCTGCATGCCTTGCTCTCCAAAAACAACTGCGCAGTAATGGCGCGAAAATGAGGCTCAGTCTATAACTAGAAAGGCCCCCAGACTAAAAAAGGTGTCCAACACAGTGCCTGCCGTTTTTTAAACGTTCCCCAAGATTATAATGCCAATTATTAGCTAGAATCTGCATAATATGCCCCAATAAAGCAATCGTTTTAGCCCATAAAATTGTCTACCAGTTTTTAAGCCCTTTTTTAAGCCCTTTATTCTTTTATATGTGACTAAGAAAATGGCTTACCGGTCCCCATGAGGGGAAATGACAGCCTTCCAGCATTACATGGTCTTGTTAGAAATATGGCTAGTCATACCTTAAGCAGAAAAGTCTGCTAACTGTTTCCCCCAACTGAAGTTACTTCATCTCAACAGTCCTGTGTGGAAACAGCAATCGATTTTAGTTACTGTCTGCTAAAATCATCTTCCTCTTACAAACAGAAATCTTCATCCTTTTCTGTTTCAGAGTAAATAGTACATACCAGCACTATTTTAAAATAACAAACACTTGATAGAAGAATAAAAACTACATTTAAACACCAAAAAACTCTTAACCATCTCCGTGGAGATGTTGCCTGTGCAACGGCAAAGAGAATGACTGGGGTGGGCGGAGCCTAGGAGGGATCATGTGACCAGCTTTGCTGGGACTCTTTGCCATTTCCTGTTGGGGAAGAGAATATCCCACAAGTAAGGATGACGCCGTGGACCGGACACACCAATGTTGGAGAAAAGGATAGGGAAGTAGAAGAAGCCTTCTGCCCTTTGCGCTTCCCCGAATAAACAACAAACAAAGCAGAAGTTTGTCTGAAATCCTTCATAGCCTGAAGGTAGAATTTCAAGGCTCGAACCACATCCAAGTTATGAAGTAACCATTTTTTTTAAGAAGGTTTAGGACACAAAGAAGTAACCACAATTTCCTGATTAATGTTGCAATCGGACACAACCTTAGGGAGAAAACCCAGTCCAGTGCGAAGCACAGCTTTATCTGCATGGAAAACCAGATAAGGGGGCTCACATTATAAGGCCGCTAATTCAAACACTCTGCGTGCCAAAGCAATGACCTTCCAAGACAGAGTCTTAATGTCAAGAGAATGCATAGGCTTTAACGGCGGCCCCTGCAAAACCTTCAAAACCAAATTCAAACTCTGAGGAGCAGAATTTCTAAACACAGGCCTGATCCTGGATAGAGCCTGAACAAAAGACTGAATATCATGAAGCTCAGCTAGCTTCTTGTGTAACAGCACAGATAGAGCTGAAATCTGTCCCCTTAAGGGACTGACGGCAAGTCCCTTCTCCAGACCGTCCTGGAGGAAGGAAAGAATTCTGGATACCTTGACCTTATGCCAGGAATATCCACAAGATTCACACCAGAGTAAGTAGGTCCTCCACACCTTATGATAGATATGACGGGTAATCGGCTTTCTGGCTTGAATGAGAGTATTAATCACCCTTAAAAAACCTTATCTGGCTAAGACTAAGCGTTCAATCTCCACGCAGTCAGCTTCAGAGAATCTAGATTCTGATGCAGAAAGGGGCCCTGTACCAGTAGATCCCTGCGACAGGGCAACCTCCATGGAGGGGAGGATGCAAACCACTAGATCTGCAAACCACGTCCTCCACGGCCACAACGGAGCAATCAGAATAGTTGACGTTTGCTCCTGTTTGATATGTGCCACTACACGAGGTAGTGGTAACGGTGGAAATATGTACACTAGGTTGAATCCCCAAGGCACTGCTAAGGCATCTATCAGCTCCACCTGGGGATCCCTGGACCGCGACCTGTATCTGGGTAGCTTGCAGTTAAGTCTGGATGCCATGAGATCTGTCCCCGGAGTCCCCCAATTGTAGCAAATCTCTACAAATACTTTGGGGTGAAGAGATCATTCCCCCGGATGAAATGATTGTCTGCTGAGAAAGTGCGCTTCCCAGTTGTCCCTACCCCAGATGTGGATCGCTGAAAGTGAGCATTTGTGGGTCTCTGCCCACTCCAAGATCCAAGATACTTCCCTCATGGCTAGGGAGCTTCTCGTTCCCCCCTGGTGGTTGATGTAAGCCACCGAGGTAATGTTGTCCAACTGGAATCTGATGAACTTGGACGACCCCAGGAGGGGCCAAGCCTCCAGAGCGTTGAATATCACCCTAAGTTCCAGGATATTGATCGGGAGAAGAGACTCCTTCCGATTCCATCTGCCCTGTGCCTTCCTGGCACCCCAAACCACTCCCCAACCTGAGAGACTCGTATCCATAGTCACAATCTACCAAGATGGTCTGAGGAAGGATGTCCCCTGGGACAGCTGTTCTGGACGGAGCCACCAAGAGAGAGACTCCCTCGACCCATTGTCCAGAGAGATCAGTTGGGACAGGTCCGAATTATCGCCGTGCCACTGTCTCAGCATGCACAGCTGAAGAGGCCGTAGATGGAATCTGGCGAAAGGAATGACATCTATTGTGGATACCATGAGCCCAATAACCTCCATGCAACGGGCCACTGATGGCCTTGCGGAGGATTGGAGGACAAGACAGCTGGAGACAATCTTGCAATGTCTCTTGTCTGTTAGGAATATCTTCATGGCAATGGAGTCTATTTTCGTGCCCAGGAACTCCACTCTGGTACTGGGAACCAGAGAACTCTTTCCTGAGTTTACCTTCCATCAATGAGATTGCAGAAGAAGGAGAAGAACTCTCAAATGGTCATCTGCCAGCTGGTAGGATGGAGCCTGAACCAGAATGCCATCCAGATAAGGAGCCACTGCTATCCCTCTGGATCTCGACACCGCAAGCAGAGCTCCCAGAACCTTCGTGAAGATTCTTGGAGCAGTAGCCAGCCCGAAGGGAAGTGCTACAAACTGGAAGTGCTGATCCAGAAAGGCGAACCTTAAGAAACTTTAGTGATCCTTGTGGATTGGCACATGAAGGTAAGCGTCCAAGTCTATCGCAGTCATAAACTGACCCTCTTGAACTAGGGGCAGTTTAGACCTTATCGTTTTCATTTTGAACGATGGAACCGACAGAAACTTGTTTAAGCACTTGAAGTCTAGAATCGGGCAAAACGTGCCCTCCTTCTTTGGGACCACAAAAAGGAATAGTACCCTAGACCCCTTTCTGCTAGAGGTACCGGTACAATTACTCCTAGAGAGGAGAGATCCCTCATGCACTGTAGAAAAGCATTCCTCTTTTCTGGATTTGATAAGAGGTTTGACAAGAGGAATCTGCCCCTGGGAGGATACGTTTTGAAACCTATCCTGTAACCCTGGGCAACAACTTCCAAAACCCAAGGATCCTGTACGTCTCTCAACAAGCTTCTGCAAAAAAAAAAAAGAGTCTGCACCCCACGAGATCCAGTGACGGATCGGGGGACACTCCTTCAGGACGATTTTGTCTCGGCGGGCTTCTTGCTCTGCTTGGCCTTATTCCAAGACTGAGAGGGTTTCCAAGATCCCTTGGACTGCTCAGGCTTCGTGGCAGGTTGCTGTTGTTGGGACTGAACAAAAGGGACAAAAATTAGGACCCTTAGGTTTATTATTCTTATCCTGTGGTAGAAAGGCACCCTTGCCTCCCATGACCGTGGATATGATCGAGTCCAGGCCTGGACCGAAAAGAATCTCTCTCTTAAATTGAAGGGAAAGCAATCTAGATTTGGACGTCATGTCAGCAGACCGCGACTTCAACCACAGGGCCCTCCAGGCCAGAACAGAAAAGCCTGATGTCTTGGCATTCAAGCCAATAATCTGCATAGTAGCCTCACAAATAAACGAATTAGCAAACCTCAGGGCCTTAATTCTTTCATGAATTTCATCGAGGGGAGTCTCCCTTTCAATCATTTCTGATGATCATAAGGGAGAAAGGTAGCGGCTCCCACCACCGCAGCAACCACAGCTGCAGGTTGAAAAACAAACCCAGTGTGCTGAAACATTTTTATTAACAGGGTCTCTAATTTCTTATCCAACGGTTCCTTAAACAACAAACTATCCTCAAGCGGGATAGTGGTGCGTTTAGCGAGCATGGATATAGCTCCATCCACCTTAGGGACAGATCCCCAAAATTCTAGTTGAGCATCTGGAACCGGGAACAATTTTTTAAATGAAGAAGGGGAGAAAAACGATCCAAGTCTCTCCTATTCATTCTTAATAATATTCGCCATCTTTACAGGAATCGGGAAAGTCTGGGGCACTACCCTGTCCTCATAAACTTTATCCAGCTTAGGAATAGAAGGTTGCTCCGGTAGCTTCGGTTCCAGGACCTCTAGAGTCGCTAACACCTTTAACAAAAAGTGTAAGTTCTCCATCCTAAACCTAAAGTCTGGTTCCTCCGCAGCCGGAGGCCTAGAAGCCGCAGATTCCGACCCAGAGAGAGAGGCCTCCGAAGTATCGGAATCCTCAACATCAGCGGATAATCTAGTCTCAGATACATCCAATGGGTTAGATGACCCCTGGGAAGGATAGCAATGTTTAACCTTTCACTTGCGCTTAGCCGGGTGAGGTAAAACACTAACGACCACAGATATCGCCGTTTGCAACTGCTCAGCAAAATCGGGCGGCAACGTGGTCCCTCCCGCAGGAGGATTAGAAGTGCACTGGGGAGCTGCATGTGTAATCGGAGATGAATGTAGGCAACGCACCTCACGGGACGGAGACCCCTCAGAGGTGGACGGCTCAGTGGTATTTAACATTTTATTTCTTTTAGATATCACAATTCTGTCGAGGCATGTGGAACAAAGTTGAGCAGGTGGAGATACCAAAACCTCCTCCCAATAAACACAGGCACTAGATTTAGTTAAAGAGTGAGTACCCTCTAACATATCAGAGTCCTCCATAGCTTGCGCTTTAATAAGGACTACAGAAAAGGATTAAATGGCACCTTTTATACTTCCAATGGCCGGGGCACTCACCACATCCTATGACCCACACCCACAGAGAAACTTTGTAAACGTCTCCTGCAACCGACGGTCAGGAAAAGAAAGAGGGCCACACCCGGTCACATGGAGTACCGTGCAGGACCTCCCCCGCAGTCAGGAAAAAGCATGCCAACTAAATAGGCTGCGCAGTATCAAGGAAGAAAAAACCTAAATGTTCCGAATTGCCAGAGCCACATCTCACACATGTCGGAGCAAAAACACAATCATGTATACATCCCCCCCTGTTCAATAATCACCTTCCGGAGATATTAACCCTTCATTCTATACAGATAAAGAAGCTACACTGTGACCCTGTCTTCTTCAAAAAGTCCATTAGTCAGCTCCTCTTCTGGCAGATTGGGCTTACTTGGAAAGATTCTATGGGGAAAACAAAGAAGAAGAGCGCCTCATGGTGAAGCAATCAAAGATATGCAGAAAATCTGACTACAGCGTAAACAAGTAGTCAGCTGTGACTACAATACCCAGCCTGCCTTTACAGCACTACCTACCAGTGCTTTGTCACATGTGAGTACCACATTTATACTTTACATCCTTTTGGTATTAAGAAGTTTATCTGCACCGTTGGGCAGTTTCTTTGTTTTTTTATTTACAAAGATCCCAATCATCAATGAATACTCTTGTGTACACACCCTTGGAAGCGTCTTCCTTGCACAGTCAGCTGGAGACTGAGAGGTCCAGCTTGCTTTATTTGCACTCACAAATAGTGCAATACTTTTGTGAGTATTTACACTGTTGTCAGATTTTCTGCATATCTTTGATTTCTACACCATGAGGCGCTCTTCTTCTTTGTTTTCCCTATTTGTATAATCTGAGACAGTTTCCATGTGATTTGTGGGTAGGGTACGGTATGCCTGATATTTTTATTTTTTTATTACATGGCAAAATTAGAGCCAATCAAGAAAAAAATTATGTCCTATTCGGAATCAGTGACACAAAGATACACTAAAATCGATATAATATCATTGCCAATAAAATCAGTGCTGACCTGTTTTATCTAATTTGCTTTGTTTCGTATCCTTTGTTGGAAAGCATAACTAGGTAGGCTCAGGAGTTGAGAGAGCTAGCTGCTGATTGGTGGCTGCACATATATGCCTATTGTCATTTGCTTACTGATGTGTACAGCTAGCTTCCAGTGGTGCATTGCTGCTACTTCAATAAAAGATACCAAGAGAATGAAGAAAAAACATAATTTATGCTTACCTGATAAATTTATTTCTCCTGTAGTGTATTCAGTCCACGGGTCATCCATTACTTATGGGATTATATCTCCTTCCCAACAGGAAGTTGCAAGAGGATCACCCAAGCAGAGCTGCTATATAGCTCCTCCCCTCACACGTCATATCCAGTCATTCGACCAAAACAAGACAAGAAAGGAGAAACCATAGGGTGCAGTGGTGACTGTAGTTTGAATTAAAATTTAGATCTGCCTTAAAAGACAGGGCGGGCCGTGGACTGAATACACTACAAGAGAAATAAATTTATCAGGTAAGCATAAATTATGTTTTCTCTTGTTAAGTCTATTCAGTCCACGGGTCATCCATTACTTATGGGATACCAATACCAAAGCTAAAGTACACGGATGATGGGAGGGACAAGGCAGGAACTTTAAACGGAAGGAACCACTGCCTGTAGAACCTTTCTCCCAAAAACAGCCTCCAAAGAAGCAAAAGTGTCAAATTTGTAAAATTTTGAAAAAGTGTGAAGTGAAGACCAAGTTGCAGCCTTGCAAATCTGTTCAACAGAGGCCTCATTCTTAAAGGCCCAGGTGGAAGCCACAGCTCTAGTGGAATGAGCTGTAATTTTTTCAGGAGGCTGCTGTCCAGCAGTCTCATAGGCTAAGCGTATTATGCTACGAAGCCAAAAGGAGAGAGAGGTAGCCGAAGCTTTTTGACTTCTCCTCTGTCCAGAGTAAACGACAAACAGGGAAGAAGTTTGACGAAAATCTTTAGTTGCCTGCAAATAGAACTTCAGGGCACGGACTACGTCCAGATTATGCAAGAGTCGTTCCTTCTTTGAAGAAGGGTTAGGACATAGTGATGGAACAACAATCTCTTGATTGATATTCCTGTTAGAAACTACCTTAGGTAAGAACCCAGGTTTAGTACGCAGAACTACCTTGTCTGAATGGAAAATCAGATAAGGAGAATCACAATGTAAGGCAGATAACTCAGAGACTCTTCGAGCCGAGGAAATAACCATCAAAAACAGAACTTTCCAAGATAACAGCTTAATATCAATGGAATGAAGGGGTTCAAACGGAACACCTTGAAGAACTTTAAGAACTAAGTTTAAACTCCACGGCGGAGCAACAGTCTTAAACACAGGCTTAATCCTAGCCAAAGCCTGACAAAAAGCCTGAACGTCTGGAACTTCTGCCAGACGTTTGTGTAGAAGAATAGACAGAGCAGAAATTTGTCCCTTTAACGAAATAGCAGATAAGCCCTTTTCTAAACCTTCTTGTAGAAAAGACAATATCCTAGGAATCCTAACCTTACTCCATGAGTAACTCTTGGATTCGCAACAGTATAAATATTTACTCCATATCTTATGGTAAATTTTTCTGGTAACCGGTTTCCGAGCCTGTATTAAGGTATCAATAACCGACTCCGAGAAGCCACGCTTTGATAGAATCAAGCGTTCAATCTCCATGCAGTCAGCCTCAGAGAAATTAGATTTGGATGATTGAAAGGACCCTGAATTAGAAGGTCCTGCCTCAAAGGCAGAGACCATGGTGGACAGGACGACATGTCCACTAGGTCTGCATACCAGGTCCTGCGTGGCCACGCAGGCGCTATCAGAATCACCGATGCTCTCTCCTGTTTGATCTTGGCAATCAGTCGAGGAAGCATTGGAAATGGTGGAAACACATAAGCCATGTTGAAGACCCAAGGGGCTGTCAGAGCATCTATCAGTACCGCTCCCGGGTCCCTGGACCTGGATCCGTAACGAGGAAGCTTGGCGTTCTGGCGAGACGCCATGAGATCCAGATCTGGTTTGCCCCAACGATGAATCAGTTGAGTGAAGACCTCCGGGTGAAGTTCCCACTCCCCCGGATGAAAATTCTGACGACTTAGAAAATCCGCCTCCCAGTTCTCCACGCCTGGGATGTAGATCGCTGACAGATGGCAAGAGTGAGACTCTGCCCAGCGAATTATCTTTGAGACTTCCAACATTGCTAGGGAACTCCTGGTTCCCCCTTGATGGTTGATGTAAGCCACAGTCGTGATGTTGTCCGACTCAAATCTGATGAACCTCAGAGTTGCTAACTGAGGCCAAGCTAGAAGAGCATTGAGTATTGCTCTCAACTCCAGAATATTTATTGGGAGGAGTTTTTCCTCCTGAGTCCATAATCCCTGAGCCTTCAGGGAGTTCCAGACTGCGCCCCAACCTAGAAGGCTGGCATCTGTTGTTATAATCGTCCAATCTGGCCTGCGAAAGGTCATACCCATGGACAGATGGACCCGAGAAAGCCACCAGAGAAGAGAATCTCTGGTCTCTTGGTCCAGATTTAGCAGAGGGGACAAATCTGAGTAATCCCTATTCCACTGACTTAGCATGCATAATTGCAGCGGTCTGAGATGCAGGCGCGCAAATGGCACTATGTCCATTGCCGCTACCATTAAGCCGATTACTTCCATGCACTGAGCCACTGACGGGCGTGGAATGGAATGAAGGGCACGGCAAGCATTTAGAAGCTTTAATAACCTGGACTCCGTCAGGTAAATTTTCATCTCTACAGAATCTATAAGAGTCCCTAGAAAGGAGACTCTTGTGAGTGGTGATAGAGAACTCTTTTCCACGTTCACTTTCCACCCATGCGACCTCAGAAATGCCAGAACTATCTCTGTATGAGACTTGGCCATTTGAAAGCTTGACGCCTGTATCAGGATGTTGTCTAGATACGGAGCCACCGCTATGCCTCGCGGTCTTAGAACCACCAGAAGTGAGCCCAGAACCTTTGTAAAGATTCTCGGGGCCGTAGCCAACCCGAAGGGAAGAGCTACAAACTGGTAATGCCTGTCCAGAAAGGCAAACCTTAGGTACCGATAATGATTCTTGTGAATCGGTATATGAAGGTAGGCATCCTTTAAGTCTACTGTGGTCATGTATTGACCCTCCTGGATCATGGGTAGGATGGTTCGAATAGTTTCCATTTTGAATGATGGAACTTTTAGGAATTTGTTTAAGATTTTTAGGTCTAAGATTGGTCTGAAGGTTCCCTCTTTCTTGGGAACCACAAACAAATTTGAGTAAAACCCTTGCCCTTGTTCCGTCCTCGGAACTGGGTGGATCACTCCCAGTACTAAGAGGTCTTGCACACAGCGTAGAAATGCCTCTTTCTTTATTTGGTTTGCTGATAACCTTGAAAGATGAAATCTCCCTTGTGGAGGAGATGCTTTGAAGTCCAGAAGATATCCCTGAGATATGATCTCCAACGCCCAGGGATCCTGGACATCTCTTGCCCAAGCCTGGGCGAAGAGAGATAGTCTGCCCCCCACTAGATCCGTTTCCGGATAGGGGGCCCTCTCTTCATGCTGTCTTAGGGGCAGAAGAAGGCTTTCTGGCCTGCTTGCCCTTGTTCCAGGACTGGTTAGTTTTCCAGCCCTGTCTATAACGAGCAACAGGTCATTCCTGTTTTGGAGCGGAGGAAGTTGATGCTTCTCCTGCCTTGAAGTTACAAAAGGCACGAAAATTAGACTGTTTGGCCTTTGACTTGGCCCTGTCCTGAGGAAGAGTATGCCCTTACCTCCAGTAATGTCAGCAATAATTTCTTTAAAGCCGGGCCCGAATAAGGTCTGCCCTTTGAAAGGAATATTAAGCAATTTAGATTTAGAAGTCACGTCAGCTGACCAGGATTTAAGCCATATCGCTCTGCACGCCTGGATGGCGAATCCGGAGTTCTTAGCCGTTAGTTTGGTCAAATGTACAACGGCATCAGAAACAAATGCATTAGCTAGCTTAAGTGCTTTAAGCTTGGCCATAATCTCATCCAATGGAGCTGTGCGAATGGCCTCTTCCAGAGACTCAAACCAGAATGCCGCAGCAGCAGTGACAGGCGCAATGCATGCAAGGGGCTGTAAGATAAAACCTTGTTGAACAAACATTTTCTTAAGGTAACCTTCTAATTTTTTATCCATTGGATCCGAAAAAGCACAGCTATCCTCCACCGGGATAGTGGTACGCTTAGCTAAAGTAGAAACTGCTCCCTCCACCTTAGGGACCGTCTGCCATAAGTCTCGTGTGGTGGCGTCTATTGGGAACATTTTTCTAAATATAGGAGGTGGGGAAAAGGGCACACCGGGTCTATCCCACTCCTTGCTAATAATTTTTGTAAGCCTTTTAGGTATAGGAAAAACGTCAGTACACACCGGTACCGCGAAGTATCTATCCAACCTACATACTTTCTCTGGAATTGCAACCGTGTTACAATCATTCAGAGCCGCTAATACCTCCCCTAGCAATACGCGGAGGTTCTCAAGCTTAAATTTAAAATTAGAAATCTAGCTTATACAATACTTCAGTATTAACAGTATTTTCTTAGTCAAATTCCATTCCTTAGAAAATTACTTATTGTACATACATTCATCAGCCTGATACCAGTCGCTGCTGCATTTAAGGCTGTACTAACATTACATCGGTATCAGCAGTATTTTCTTAGTCAATTCCATTCCTTAGAAAAATAATTTACTGCACATACCTTGTTTGCAGGATTCCCCACATGCTATTCCCTTTCTGAAAGTTACCCCACTCCTCAGAATGTGCGAGAACAGCCAGTGGATCTTAGTTACTTCTGCTAAGATCATAGAAAAACGCAGGCAGATTCTTCTTCTAAATACTGCCTGAGAACAAACAGCACACTCCGGTGCCATTTAAAATAACAAACTTTTGACTGAAGAAATAAACTAAGTATAAAAAACACCACAGACCTCTCACAACGACCTATCTAGTTGAGTTGCAAGAGAATGACTGGATATGACGTGTGAGGGGAGGAGCTATATAGCAGCTCTGCTTGGGTGATCCTCTTGCAACTTCCTGTTGGGAAGGAGATATAATCCCATAAGTAATGGATGACCCGTGGACTGAATACACTTAACAAGAGAAATTGATAATAGAAGTAAACTGGAAAGTTGTTTAAAAATTGTATGTTCTAGTATGTTCTATCTGAATTATGAAAGAAAAAAATTTGAGTTTCATATTTGTTTAAAGGGACAGTAAAGATAAAATGAATCCCTTGCCACAGTACGAGGTGTGTGTGTGTGTGTGTGTATGTATGTGTATGTGTATGTATATATATATATATATATATATATATATATATATATATATATACATACACACACAGTATATGTATGTATGTCACTGTCTATAACAATCTGCTTCAGTGCCGATGGGAGGTGCAGGAGCAAAAGAGGGCAGCCGGTGGGCGGCACAGAGGCGGAGAAGGGAGGGAGTGGCCCTACAGTGCAGAAAATATTTTTAAGGGAGAAAGAGGGAAGGGATGCTACACAGCAGAAAAAAAATGGAGAATTAGGGTGGGGGGCCCTACAGTAGCAAAGAGACTGCTTCACTATAGTAAAAGATGGTGGACACAATTGGGGGGGGGTTAGTGTGCTGTTTGGGAGGAATCAGGGAGGTGGGAGGGTAAGGGATGATCCTACACTGCATAAAATCATTAAAAAAGTCAAATGAATTTATTACAACAACAACAAAAAAAAAAAAAACTTCATACTGGCAGACTGTCTGAAAGTAACAAAGTTGGTGGTCAGGAGTGGGAGGGGGCGGAGGGAGCTGTTTGGGAGGGATCAGGGAGGTGGGAAGTGTCAGGTGGGAGTGTAATCCCTGCATTAAAATACTATCACCCTTACCAGATAACTAATTAACCCCTTCACTGCCAGGAATTTCAGAAGGGTGGTGCACAGTTGCAATTAATGACCTTCTACTTGCCAGAAACTAATTGCAAAGCCATACATGTCTGCTATTTCAACAAAAGGAACCCCAGAGAACCTTTTAAAAGCATTTGTCTAATGACTGTAGCAGTTATGTGTAAATAATGTCAGTGAGAAACCAAAAGTTTGTGAATTATTTTTTTTATAATATGATTATATTTGGCAGCAAAACAGTGACACAAATATACCAAAATGGGCCTAAATCAACACCTTGGGTTGTCTACAAAAAATGTTTTTTTTTTTTAAATAGTTTTGATAGGTAAATAAAAAAAAACAAGGCTATATGTCTGTTTAAATTGAGCGATAGCAAAAATATTAAAAAATCCTCAGTATTTTGGGCAAGTTTTTCAACTTTCATGATTCAGAGCATGCAAATTTAAACAACTTTGTAATTCACTTCTATTATTTAATTTCCTTCCTTCTCTTGGCATCCTTTTTGAAAAGTATACCTAGGTAGGCTAAAAAGAAGCAATGCACTACTGGGAGCTAGCTGCATATTGGTGGCTGCACATATATGCTTCGTCACTGTCTCAGCCCACATGTTCGACTAGCTCCCAGTAGTGCATTGCAGCTGCATACTGAAAGAATAAAGACAATTTCATAGTATAAGTAAACTAGACAATTTAATAAAATTGTATGCTCCATCTGAATCATGAATGAAAAAAATGTGGATTTTATGTTGCATGAATTTAGGGTTCACACAGTACAACACTGAAAGCTACTTCATAGTAATTAAGGGCAAAATATAGTATGACAGAGCACTACATGCAACTAGACAGCAAGCTCTTTGTCATCAGATATTCCTTTTTACGTTCAATATATAATGCCATGTCATTTTATATCATTATATATATAGAATTTATTATGTTTTCATGCCCATATACACCATGAAAATGGAAATATTTATAGCTCCTAAATTTTTGGTCTGCCGCCTAGATTTGGAAACAAAATGTCAGAGCTTGCATTACAATTTGTTTTAAAAAAAAGAAGATATTCCTGTGTTCTAAAAATTAAACAAACACTTTCTTTTTATGCTTATAGGGTATGACATGGTCAATTTATGCACTAACAAACTTTTTAGTTGCCAAAAAGATAGAGATATCTACATTCATTTCTATCTATAGTCTCATATGCATGACATTTTTTTTTTGGGAATGTGCTGCCAGATTTTTTTGTGTGACATGCCGATGTTGAAAAAAAAAATAAAAAAAATAATAATATGCAATTCTAAGAGTTTATGATTATTTACAACCATTATTTATGCAGATAAGACACCAACATATAACAAAGTATGAAGATCACTTATTCCACAGTGAAATCCGCATACATTAACAAAAATAATGAAAAATATCTGCCATAACAAAAATACAATACAGGTTAGTAGACGTAGAATAGTATTCCCCTAAAACCATACCACTCTCACATGACAGATGCTTAGGTTTGCATACAGATTTACCTCTCATTCTGTAACATTCCACTATGTTACACTGCTTCATTTCTAAATCAGACTGCATGATGACGTGAACTTAACTGCTTTCCCTCTTAGTTAATTACTAAAGGTACAGCCTCTACATTGCGGGGGTTTGTTTTTTCATTAATAAATTTACGCTTTCATTGAATCTAATTAGTAACATGGTACCACCCTTCCTCCACAACATACAAGTATTCCCTTGATATTATATATTTATGTAGCAAGATTGTAGAAATAAGGGTAATTTAAACATGGACTCACCCTTTTCTCTGACGTGCCATCCTCTCCTGACGAGTCCCTCTCATCATGTGTCTCTTTCAGTGTTGGCATTTGTTTTTTATGAGCTGGCTCTCTGTTAAGAGTTGTGTATCCTATATGTTCATAAATTGGGTTTATGGTCATCTTAGCAATGTATTCAGCTGCCTTTGTTTCGATGTAGAGTGTAATTAAACCATCAGTCACTAAGTCATGAATGGACTCAAATCTCTTCTCTCCGACAAAATGTTTTCCATCGTAGTAGAGCCTGAAGTTTCTTGTTTGATTTCCAAATCTGCCTCAATAAAAGACGGAAGATGATTTTAATACAAGTAATATCATATTTTTGTTTCCAATAAAAACAAACAGGAGCTTTTCTCTGCAAGATTTGCAACACAACAGTTGGGAAGAGCAGCCTAGCAACAACAAGACAAAGTATAAGCCCAAGGAAGGATTTGTTCTTTAACTCAATTTAGGCACTTCATTACATCTGTGGAAAAATATCCCAGAGTTATCTGCGTTTTTGTTTTTTTATTTCTAGTACTATCTTTTTTTTTATTTCCTCACTATGTGATGTAACATACTCAAAACAATAAGCTCTTTTATTTCAGTTAATCAATACAGTGATCTGAAGCAGTATAAGACCTTGTCAGCCCTGTCTGTGAGTAGGAAGATGTTATTCAGGGTACAGTTTTGCTTCAGTGCCAACAATTACACTAAAACAAATCTACTGACAGAACCAAAGCAAAATGCGACAGAATGGCACAAGGGCAAGTATTCTTTATTGCTGGCAGAAGGCCAAGCACTAACTTTTGCGCCTTTAAAGTCGTCGTTCTGTGGCACGCTTATTAAACAGATTGCAGCTAGTCTTTCAAGCACACTGGATTAAAGCCGTAAAATACTTACACTTTAACTATTTTGTAGACTCAATGATTTTCTTCGACCTTTCAAAAAAATGGATCAAGACATGGAATTCAATAAGATCCTGAATTATATTGCTTTTTGAAGGAATTTGCACAGAGAACATTTTTTAATTACAATTGTGATTGTGCTTTTTGCAACAGCAATGAAGTAAAAGTACTACACAGATGAATCTCCCTTTTCTACACAGAAACTTAGAAATTTAAATGAAGAAGATAATTTAAAACTTGTTGCTGCCAGATACAAAACATAAACTAAGATTTCAAACTGGTGTTGTACATTTGTTGCAACCATTAACAGTAGCATTGGCCATAAGAGATGGCTGAAATATATAGGTTGAATGACACTTCTACGTTAAATTTAAATGACATCAAAAAACATATTTAAAGGTTAATGGAAAACATATTTAAAGGATTACTTTCTGTTATAAGCTAAACAACTAACATATTAAAGTTAATAAACATTAATTAAAACCTACTGACCTATATTTTCTCCAAAACGAAGTTTCATAACGTTTTAAAAGCTATATCTTTTATTTGCCGATGATGTCACGTTATCCTGCCCACTATTTTCAGCACTGAGTGTTCAAAATACTTAAACCAATAACTTTGTGTTTAAAGCGCCATTTTGAAACCTAGGTATTGTAAACGGATTGGTACAGAGCAAAGGATACCCACGGAGTGGGTTTGGAAAACAATTAAATTTGCAGGCAAGATTTCTGATATACGGTAGAGATATGTTAATGAAATGCTATTGATAAAAAGCGTATTTGGGGTAGTTAGTTAGTAACAGGCATAGAAAATATTTACTTACAGTGGCCCTTTAACCCCTTTGTGCCAAATGGACGTAGGTACTATCTCACACAGTACTTTGCACAGCATTCTGTGTTGACACAGTACTGACGTCCAACACTCTGGAGCATGTTGCAGTCCCAACTGACCGCTTTGACAGTGGGGACCGAAGAAGGGCGCAGAAGGCATTTGCCTTCACATGGTAAGGAAGCACTGTAATCTCTACATCCAAAGCTACCCTTAACAGCTGATAAACCCATTCGCTGCTGGGAATTTGAGTAGTTTGCTGCAATTAGCAGCGTTCTAAATACCAAAAATCAATGGCAAAGTCATGCATGTCTGCCATTTCTGTACAAAGGGGATCCTAGAAAAGCTTTTACAACCATTAGTCTTATGGCTGTAGCAGCTGTGTGTAAATAATTGCAGTGAGAAACCCAAAGTTTGTAAAAAAGTTAATTATTTTTATATGATTGCGTTTGGTGGTCAAATGGTGGTATGAAAATGTGCCTAGATCAATATTTTGGGTTGTCTACTTTAAAATATATATAGTTTTGGGGGGTCAATTTAGAGCAGTTCTGCTATACCAAATTAGAGTTACCCCATTGCATGTTGTACACGAACAGTTTTACTTTTCAAATTGTTATTGAAAAACATAATTTATGTAAGAACTTACCTGATAAATTCATTTCTTTCATATTAGCAAGAGTCCATGAGCTAGTGATGTATGGGATATACATTCCTACCAGGAGGGGCAAAGTTTCCCAAACCTTAAAATGCCTATAAATACACCCCTCACCACACCCACAATTCAGTTTAACGAATAGCCAAGAAGTGGGGTGATAAGAAAAGAGCGAAAGCATCAAAAAAATAAGGAATTGGAATAATTGTGCTTTATACAAAAAAAATCATAACCACCACAAAAAAGGGTGGGCCTCATAGACTCTTGCTAATATGAAAGAAATTAATTTATCAGGTAAGTTCTTACATAAATTATGTTTTCTTTCATGTAATTAGCAAGAGTCCATGAGCTAGTGACGTATGGGATAATAAATACCCAAGATGTGGAACTTCCACGCAAGAGTCACTAGAGAGGGAGGGATAAAATAAAGACAGCCAATTCCGCTGAAAAATGAATCCACTACCCAAATCAAAAAAAGTTTCAATTTTTATAATGAAAAAAAACCTGAAATTATAAGCAGAAGAATCAAACTGAGACAACTGCCTGAAGTACCATTCTACCAAAAACTGCTTCTAAGAAGAGAAAACATCAAAATGGTAGAACATAGTAAAAATATGCAAAGAAGACCAAGTCATTGCTTTGCAAATCTGATCAACAGAAGCTTCATTCTTTAAAAAGCCCAGGAAGTAGAAACTTACCTAGTAGAATGAACCATAATCCTCCGAGGCGGGAATCCACCTGACTCCAAATAAGCATGATGAATCAAAAGTTTAAGCAAGGGGGGGCGGAGCTGGCCCTGCATCTGAGCGGTCACACTTTACATCAGCTCCGGCTGTCTTACTTAGATTTATACATTTTGGACCGCTCAGTGCAGATAATCTTTTCTTGAACAGCTGTGGAACAAGAAGCAGAACACTTTTGGTACTTTTGAAAGTGTATAGGACCTAAGCAGTGGTACTTCTCACGATTCTTATGCACGGAGGCTGCCGCGCCAAATACAAAGAAGGCGCCATCTTGCTAGCCAGACTAGGCTGGAATTTCTTTAAGGAGAGCAACTCACTACAGCGATTATAAGGACTCTGCAATTCTTTCAGTATGGAAGAACACCTATCATATGCAGCTGTTGCTGATCTACTACTGGCCGTTGAACGGAAAATGGCCTGGTATTTCGAAGACCTATCACAGTTGTTGCACACGGAACTTACCAGCAAAGACATGAGACATGAGAAGTTGGACACAGAGCAGCACATCCGGAGCGCTACTCTTAATACTCAAGATCCCAATCAGACAGAAATTGCTGTCGCCCTCAACATGGAGTTAAACAAGCTGAAGCCTTTGTCACGGGTGGCTCATTGTGGTGAAAGATCTCATATCTACCCCCGGTCTGATCGCGCTATCACTGCCAAGCAGTCAGGACGCAAGCCCCATTCCCAGCATCTAAGGCTCCTTACAAACTTACAGCTAATATCTGACAGCCTTGGTTACCTAGCTGCAAGGTGTCATCCCAGGGACGTTAGTCTACCCTACATTCTGGCTAATTTAATCGGTCCCACGCCCTCACATTACAGAGCCGGAATAGGTTAAGGCTGAAGAGAGGAAACTACACTTCTCACGTACATGTTACCTGAGAAAGTGGATAAACTTTACGTATCTTTGATAGACTTTTTGGTTACTTCCCTGCCCTACAAATAGACATATATTAATGATGACATGATCATAATGCCTGATGCGTTGTCTAACATGCCCCAGTTGAATTTTTGTTAATATACGCTTAACCTCCATCTAACTTTAGAGTACTAAGTGATGGTAGAGAGTTTAGTATGAGGGCCCAGGTTACAGCTCTGAACATTACCGACCACATTACCCCCTTGCTCAAACTTAACGTACTTGCTCTGGTAGTTGTTTAGGGATTCTCCTGTATTAAATCAGTTTGCAGTTGCACTTCCCAGTGCCCGAGAAGTGTGAGGGAATTGTAACTAACTGTTTGAACTGTACCCTGGCTTTCTTAATTTACCTGTTCTTGTTGACAGTACATTGTTACCCAAATATATATTGCTTCTCAGCAGGATGCACGAAATGTGCCTCCTTTCCAGCCATTAGCACAGATCTAGTAACCTTCTGTGTAAATTAGACACAACAGGTCATATCTGAAGGCTTAAGCTATAATATTAAGTGCAAACCCTGAGCATTCAATTCTTTTTTTTTACATTTATTTTCACTTTAAGATAAGTACAAAATATTTAATATGTCTACCAGGCAAGTTATACTATCTTGACTTATATCACAAACTTTTTGCCCTCATTTTAGCTGACATTTCACACATCAGCATTGCTGCTTTCTGGTATTAATTTACACTCTGAGATCTTTAATAGTAACAGTGAGCCTGAAAGGTTCGACCTGGACATATCAATAAGGTTTTATACATATACAACTCTTATCACTACATGATACTGTGACTTTAAGACTTGTTACCGTTATAATGGGTCTTGAATGTCAGGTAGTTTGTTCCTCTCGACATATGGGTTTTATAACTCTCATTCTTCTGAACAGTGTACTTTTGTCACATACATCCAAATATGGCCTCTATTGCTTAAGCTGTATGTTATGTACCTAGCTCATTTAAAACATGACAATATTCATTCAGTATACCCTAGTCACATACACCCTAATATGGCCTCTATTGCTGGAAACAGTTACATAATGGAATGTGCGTGTAATCTGCCCATAAGCAGAGTCTTGTATGCTGTGAGCTCTTTTACGTTTGAGTTATGCTGTTCTATATCTACATACCTGTATTTGTATTTTGAGTAGAGACATTAGTAATATCCTCAAAAGGTTGTGCTCTGGCAGATATGTAAGATAAGCTGTATAGTATGTGCCCAGCTCATTTAAAATGTGCCAATATTCATTTACTACTATACCCTTGGCTACCTGACTCAGGTACAACATCCTTAACATCCCTGAAGCACTACCCTGCAAATGTCAGTGCTTGGTTCTCATGTTAGCTGATGAAACTCTTAGTGTTAAACATATCTAAGTGATAGTATTATATTGCTAGTAATTTGTCAATTAGGCTTTAAACTTCAGGATTAGGGATCCCTCTTCTGACATGTTTTATATCAGTCTTCTATATAAGCTGAATTCTCCTTAAACATGTTATTATACGTTCATACTAGCCATTTATCTATGTATATATTGCTAACCTCTAGTGACGCATACCCTTATGTTTTTTCATTCTCCCGCAGAGATGTGTATATGTTTAGGCGTTAGTGGGTACACTTAATGTATTTAATACTCTTTGCTCCTATAACTGTTTATGGAATCACGCTAAGCTTATGCTTTATTATACTTATGTTTCTAGGATATGACATTGTTTATGTTGAGTTTAATATTAGTACAAAATTATTTGCCTCTAGTGAGCTCCTCCCCTCCCTTTCCCGCCGGTACTGGTTGCCTGCGGGTCATACCCCTATTCCTTTCTCCCACATCTCCTATAGCTGGTAATTCCCTAGGGGAGGGGCTCACCTGGAAATCCCTCATGTTCCATACTTACTAATGTCCTCTCCCCACTTAATAATGCTGGGGGTTACCCCTATCCATTTTATAGAAAGTCAATTTCTAAAGTTGGTCATGATGCCATTGTTTTATGTGTTTAATTTTACTCTAGTCCTCATATTCCATGTGCTAAGATTCATTCTGGTATATAAAGCACTGTCTCCAGGTTATTATGAGACTAATGAAAGCTCACCACTATATCCATTTAATTATGTATTCCAACTTTTACTCTGTCTAGATATTTTTAAGAAGTTTACTTGGCAATTAAAACTAATGCTCACTTAGGGCCCCGATAATAATAATAATAATAATAGTTAATATAAGTTTGACATCCCGACTGGCTCCGCCCTCCATCCCCTCCCCCATTATATTTCGAGCGGCTCTTGCCCGCTGCATCCCCCTCCCCCTTTAAACTATAAAGCTAATCCCCCCTGGCCCTAATTGTGTCTGAGTGGACACTCCAATTCACCTGCTATATGGCCCGGGGAGGACTATTTTTGTTTTATTGTTATTACCTTTATTATAAAACTGAAGTCTTACTGTAAACTGCCCAAATTTTATGACATTCCGTGTGCTGTTTGGATACATTATACCCTTACTGTAGGGTTTTGTTTGTAACACTTATCTAACAATATTGTATTTGCACTTTTCTGTAAATGTTTTGGGGCATACCCTTTGGTTGTATCTGTTTATGACTTCAATAAAAAATATATTTAAAAAAAAAAAAAAAAGTTTAAGCAAGATGCCAAATAAATGGCAGAAGCTTTTTGACCTTCCTAAAACCAGAAAAGATAAAAAATAGACTAGAAGTCTATCTGAAATCTGAATAGCTTCAACATAGAAAGTAAGAATCTGACCAAAGAAGTCTTAGGAAAACAATAATTCCTTCCTAATGTTTGTTAGAATTTACAACTTTAGGTAAGAATTGAAATGAGGACAGCAAAAAACAGCTTTTCCTGATGAAAAAAAAAAATCAGAAAAAAGAGATTCACAAGAAAGAACAGATAATTCAAAAGCTGTTCTAGCTTAAGAGATGTCCAAAAAGAACAATACTTTCCATGAAAGTAATTAATGTCCAGAGCAAGCATATGCTCAAATAGAAGAGCCTGAAAAACCTTCAGAACCCAATTAAGACTCCAAGGAGGAGAAATTGGCTTAATGACAGGTTTGGTATGAATCAAAACCTGAAAAAAAAATGATGACTACCAGGAAGTAACACTGCCTTATCCTGATGAAAAATCAGAAAAAGATATTCACAAAAAAGAGCAGATAGCTCAAAAATTCTTCTAGCAGAAGAAATAACCAAAAGGAACAATACTTTTCCAAGAAAGTAATTTAATGTTCAGAAAATGCATAGTTTCAAACGGAGGAGCCTGTAAAGCCCTCAGCACCAAATTGAGACTCCAAAGAGGAGAGATTGAATTAATGACAGGCTTGATACGGACCAAAGCCTGAACAAAACAATGAATATCAGGATGATTAGCAATCTTTCTGTGAAAAAAGAACAGAAAGAGTAGAGATTTGTCCTAACAAAGAACTGCAGACAAAACCTTATCCAAACCAACCTGAAAAAAATAATAAAATTCTATGAATTTTAAAAGAATGCCAAGAAAAGAAGGTCTTCCAGACTCAATAATAAATCTTTCTAGAGACAGATTTATGAGCCTGAAACCAAGCGTTCAATCTCCATCCCTTCAAATTTAATGATTTGAGATCCTGATGGAAAAAATGGGCCTTGAGAAAGAAGATCTGGTTTAAACGGAAGTGTCCAAGGTTGGCAACTGGCCATCCGAATGAAATCCGCATACCAAAACCTGAGAGGCCATGCTGGAGCCACCAGCATAACAAACAAATACTCCATAAGAATTTTGGAAATCATTTTGGAAGAAGAACTAGAGGCGGAAAGAAATAGGCAAAAAGATCATTTCCAAAGAAATGTCAATGCATACACTACTTCCGCTGCAGGATCCCCGAACCTGAATAGGCCCCTGGGAAGTTCTTTATTCAGATGAGATGCCAACAGATCTATTTCTAGAAATGCTCACATCTGAAAAATTGAAAAACATATCTGGGTATGAGAGACCATTCTCCCGGATGTAAAGCTTGATTAACAGAGATAATCCGCTTCCCAAATATCTATACCTGGGAAAAAAAAACACAGAATTTAGATAGGAGCTGGATTTAGCCTAAGTTAATATCCGAGACACTTCTGTCACAGCATAAGGACTGATAGTCCTACCCTGATGATTGACATACACCATAGTTGTGATATTGTCTGAAAAACAATAAACGTCTCTTCCTCAAAAAGAAACTAACTGAAAAACTCTGAGAAAACACGGAGTTCTAAAATATCAAATGTTAATTTCGCCTACTGAGATTTCCAAACCCCTTGTGCTGACAGAGATCCTCAGACAGCCTCCCAACCAAAAAGACTCACATCTGTAGAGATCATGGTCCAGGTTGAGAACTAAATGATGGTGATCTTAACCACCAAATCAAGAGAGATAAATATTAGGATTTGAAGATTTAAAATGCGAAATCCTAGAATCCCTGCGCCATAATTCAGCATAAAAGACTGGAAAGGTTCTGTCTATTGAAAATGAGCAAAGGGAATTGAATCCAATGCTGTGGCCATAAGACCTAAAACTTCTATGCATATATAGCAACTGAAGGAAATAATAGAGACTAAAGGTACCGACAGACGGAACCCAATAAAATTGTCCCATGTCTGATAGAGACAAAGACAGTGACACAAACTATCTGGAAACCTAAAAAAGGTGACCCTTGTGATAGGAATCAAGAGCTTTTGAAAAAAAGATCCTCTAACTATGTCCTGAAGAACAAAGTGAATCATATGAGATTCCGCATCTTCAGAAAATAATCTGAATAAATACAGAAAAAATATGCATTTATTGTATCTAATGAAAACAAATAATGCTATCACTGACCAAAAAAAGGCAGAATAGTTTGAATAAAAACTCCAAAACCCAGTTCCTAAAAATGGAACTGGAAGAAATACCCCAGAAGATTCCAGGTATGAGCAGCGCTTGAACCCCACGGGTGACCAGCCATGCTTCAACAGTACCCAAAATAAATAGGACCGAAACACACTTAAAGAAAGTGTTAGCCTTACTGGAATAAAATCAAAGAAATTTGGACCGAATAGAACCAAATAAATTTCAAAACAGTCTTAACCTGCCCCTTGCCAGCCAAGCTGGAATACGGCACATACATCGCAATTTAAGGGAGCTGATTTCGAACTGAAAAAAATTCCAATTAAAACATGTTACTTGGGAAAGAATTCAGGAATTCATTCCTTAATAAGAACAACCAAATTAGTATAAGCTTAAAGTTTTAGAATTGAATCCAATTATAAAACAAATAATTGATTATCTTAGAACAAAAGAAATATGGATTTTTAGAAATCACAAAATTCTTCTAGCTCAAACAGCTAAAGACATATATTAAACCTCATTTGCGAAAATATTCAATAAAATGAAGACACAAATGAAATTATTAGCATGATAGTCCAGTTAAAGGACCAGACAATACAGTGGACAATCATATGGCAGTGGCATAATCAATAAATGCAAAACAACAAGACAAATGCAACAGCGCCTAGTCTAGTAAATGTTGTCCCTTTAACAATGCTAAAATAAATCATAATCTGATACTTGATCTTAAAGTAAACAGAAAAACTGAAGCAATTGCAACATCCAAATAAATCACAGGTCCAAGAAAGGTACCTGAAACTAAATAATTTTCCATAAATAAGATACAACCATCTAAAGGAAAATAAATACTATTTTGCTATAGAAACAATAGCATAATTAGTAGGAGTAGAGATAGCCCCAATACATTGGAGAACCCTCCAAATTGAATTAAACTGCCGGCAAAGAGTATAGTTTAAAACCTTTGAAGAAGGAATAAAAGAAAATTCTCAGCCTATTCCATTCCCTAGTATAAGGAATTGGAAAAAAACCTCTAAAAACACAGAAGAATAAATAAGCAGAAATAGTATTAGATAGTCTTGAAAAAGAACTAGTTACCTTAATGTCCAAAATAATCAACACCTTTTCAACAAAGAACAAATGTACTTAATAAAAAAGTAGATTTGTTAGTGTTAATATCTAATGAAGAAAATTCTGAATGAGAAAAAACATCATCAAAGAACGATAAATCAGTATGTTGTTGGTCATTTGGAATTTCAATAAAAAAGAAGTTTGAAAAAAAGACCTAAAAATTTTATTAGAAGGCACAAAGTCAGACAAAGCCTTTAAAATAGAATCAGAAAAATATTTCTTAAAAATCTTCTAAATATTTCTTGTATATAAGATGTAAAAAGAATGGCAATTTATAAAGCCTAAATACTAATGGATTCTTCATGTAAATGTTTATCATGATAACCTATTACAAACCATAGCTAAAGATAAACATTCATAACATTTAAAATAAATGAACTTAGCTTTGGTAGGACTGAACTCAGTCAAGCGTTTTTCCAGAAGTAGCTTCTGATCCAGGGTCAATCTGAGACATCTTGCAATATGTAATAGAAAAAACAACATATAAAGCAAAATCTATCAAATTCCTTAAATGACAGTTTCAGGAATGGGAAAAAATCCCAATGAACAAGCTTCTAGCAACCAGAAGCAAATAAACAATGAGACTTAAATAATGTGGAGACAATAATGACGCCCATATTTTTTAGCGCCAAAAAAGACGCCCACATTATTATGCGCCTAAATGCTTTTGGCGCCAAGAATGACGCCACATCCGGCGACGCCAAAATTTTTGGTGCAAAACGTCAAAAAAATGACGCAATCACAAACAACTTCCGGCGACAAGTACGACGCCGGAAATGACAAAGAAAATTTTTGCGCCAAAAAAATCTGCGCCAAAAATGACGCAATAAAATGAAGCATTTTCAGCCCCCGCGAGCCTAATAGCCCACAGGAAAAAAAGTCCATTTTTAAGGTAAGAAAAAAATTAATTATTCATATGCATTATCCCAAATAATGAAACTGACTGTCTGAAATAAGGAATATTGATCATCCTGAATCAAGGCAAATAAATGTTTAAACACATCTATTTAGAACTTTATATAAAAGTGCCCAACCATAGCTTAGAGTGTCACAGAAAAACAGAATTTATGTTTACCTGATAAATTACTTTCTCCAACGGTGTGTCCGGTCCACGGCGTCATCCTTACTTGTGGGATATTCTCTTCCCCAACAGGAAATGGCAAAGAGCCCAGCAAAGCTGGTCACATGATCCCTCCTAGGCTCCGCCTACCCCAGTCATTCGACCGACGTTAAGGAGGAATATTTGCATAGGAGAAACCATATGATACCGTGGTGACTGTAGTTAAAGAAAATAAATTATCAGACCTGATTAAAAAACCAGGGCGGGCCGTGGACCGGACACACCGTTGGAGAAAGTAATTTATCAGGTAAACATAAATTCTGTTTTCTCCAACATAGGTGTGTCCGGTCCACGGCGTCATCCTTACTTGTGGGAACCAATACCAAAGCTTTAGGACACGGATGAAGGGAGGGAGCAAATCAGGTCACCTAAATGGAAGGCACCACGGCTTGCAAAACCTTTCTCCCAAAAATAGCCTCAGAAGAAGCAAAAGTATCAAACTTGTAAAATTTGGTAAAAGTGTGCAGTGAAGACCAAGTCGCTGCCCTACATATCTGATCAACAGAAGCCTCGTTCTTGAAGGCCCATGTGGAAGCCACAGCCCTAGTGGAATGAGCTGTGATTCTTTCAGGAGGCTGCCGTCCGGCAGTCACATAAGCCAATCTGATGATGCTTTTAATCCAAAAAGAGAGAGAGGTAGAAGTTGCTTTTTGACCTCTCCTTTTACCAGAATAAACAACAAACAAGGAAGATGTTTGTCTAAAATCCTTTGTAGCATCTAAATAGAATTTTAGAGCGCTAACAACATCCAAATTGTGCAACAAACGTTCCTTCTTCAAAACTGGTTTCGGACACAAAGAAGGTACGACTATCTCCTGGTTAATGTTTTTGTTAGAAACAACTTTTGGAAGAAAACCAGGTTTAGTACGTAAAACCACCTTATCTGCATGGAACACCAGATAAGGAGGAGAACACTGCAGAGCAGATAATTCTGAAACTCTTCTAGCAGAAGAAATTGCAACCAAAAACAAAACTTTCCAAGATAATAACTTAATATCAACGGAATGTAAGGGTTCAAACGGAACCCCCTGAAGAACTGAAAGAACTAAGTTGAGACTCCAAGGAGGAGTCAAAGGTTTGTAAACAGGCTTGATTCTAACCAGAGCCTGAACAAAGGCTTGAACATCTGGCACAGCTGCCAGCTTTTTGTGAAGTAACACAGACAAGGCAGAAATCTGTCCCTTCAAGGAACTTGCAGATAATCCTTTCTCCAATCCTTCTTGAAGAAAGGATAGAATCTTAGGAATCTTTACCTTGTCCCCAGGGAATCCTTTAGATTCACACCAACAGATATATTTTTTCCATATGTTGTGGTAAATTTTTCTAGTTACAGGCTTTCTGGCCTGAACAAGAGTATCAATAACAGAATCTGAGAACCCTCGTTTTGATAAGATCAAGCGTTCAATCTCCAAGCAGTCAGCTGGAGTGAGATCAGATTCGGATGTTCGAACGGACCTTGAACAAGAAGGTCTCGTCTCAAAGGTAGCTTCCATGGTGGAGCCGATGACATATTCACCAGATCTGCATACCAAGTCCTGCGTGGCCACGCAGGAGCTATCAAGATCACCGACGCCCTCTCTTGATTGATCCTGGCTACCAGCCTGGGGATGAGAGGAAACGGCGGGAATACATAAGCTAGTTTGAAGGTCCAAGGTGCTACTAGTGCATCTACTAGAGTCGCCTTGGGATCCCTGGATCTGGACCCGTAGCAAGGAACCTTGAAGTTCTGACGAGAGGCCATCAGATCCATGTCTGGAATGCCCCACAGTTGAGTAATTTGGGCAAAGATTTCCGGATGGAGTTCCCACTCCCCCGGATGTAATGTCTGACGACTCAGAAAATCCGCTTCCCAATTTTCCACTCCTGGGATGTGGATTGCAGATAGGTGGCAGGAGTGAGTCTCCGCCCATTGAATGATTTTGGTCACTTCTTCCATCGCCAGGGAACTCCTTGTTCCCCCCTGATGGTTGATGTACGCAACAGTCGTCATGTTGTCTGATTGAAACCGTATGAACTTGGCCTTTGCTAGCTGAGGCCAAGCCTTGAGAGCATTGAATATCGCTCTCAGTTCCAGAATATTTATCGGTAGAAGAGATTCTTCCCGAGACCAAAGACCCTGAGCTTTCAGGGGTCCCCAGACCGCGCCCCAGCCCATCAGACTGGCGTCGGTCGTGACAATGACCCACTCTGGTCTGCGGAAGGTCATCCCTTGTGACAGGTTGTCCAGGGACAGCCACCAACGGAGTGAGTCTCTGGTCCTCTGATTTACTTGTATCTTCGGAGACAAGTCTGTATAGTCCCCATTCCACTGACTGAGCATGCACAGTTGTAATGGTCTTAGATGAATGCGCGCAAAAGGAACTATGTCCATTGCCGCTACCATCAAACCTATTACTTCCATGCACTGCGCTATGGAAGGAAGAGGAACGGAATGAAGTGTTTGACAAGAGTTTAGAAGTTTTGTTTTTCTAGCCTCTGTCAGAAAAATCCTCATTTCTAAGGAGTCTATTATTGTTCCCAAGAAGGGAACCCTTGTCGACGGAGATAGAGAACTCTTTTCCACGTTCACTTTCCATCCGTGAGATCTGAGAAAGGCCAGGACTATGTCCGTGTGAGCCTTTGCTTGAGGAAGGGACGACGCTTGAATCAGAATGTCGTCCAAGTAAGGAACTACTGCAATGCCCCTTGGTCTTAGTACCGCTAGAAGGGACCCTAGTACCTTTGTGAAAATCCTTGGAGCAGTGGCTAATCCGAAAGGAAGCGCCACGAACTGGTAATGCTTGTCCAGGAATGCGAACCTTAGGAACCGATGATGTTCCTTGTGGATAGGAATATGTAGATACGCATCCTTTAAATCCACCGTGGTCATGAATTGACCTTCCTGGATGGAAGGAATAATTGTTCGAATGGTTTCCATTTTGAACGATGGAACCTTGAGAAACTTGTTTAAGATCTTGAGATCTAAGATTGGTCTGAACGTTCCCTCTTTTTTGGGAACTATGAACAGATTGGAGTAGAACCCCATCCCTTGTTCTCCTAATGGAACAGGATGAATCACTCCCATTTTTAACAGGTCTTCTACACAATGTAAGAATGCCTGTCTCTTTATATGGTCTGAAGACAATTGAGACCTGTGGAACCTCCCCCTTGGGGGAAGCCCCTTGAATTCCAGAAGATAACCTTGGGAGACTATTTCTAGTGCCCAAGGATCCAGAACATCTCTTGCCCAAGCCTGAGCAAATAGAGAGAGTCTGCCCCCCACCAGATCCGGTCCCGGATCGGGGGCCAACATTTCATGCTGTCTTGGTAGCAGTGGCAGGTTTCTTGGCCTGCTTTCCCTTGTTCCAGCCTTGCATTGGTCTCCAGGCTGGCTTGGCTTGAGAAGTATTACCCTCTTGCTTAGAGGACGTAGCACTTGGGGCTGGTCCGTTTCTACGAAAGGGACGAAAATTAGGTTTATTTTTGGCCTTGAAAGACCTATCCTGAGGAAGGGCGTGGCCCTTACCCCCAGTGATATCAGAGATAATCTCTTTCAAGTCAGGGCCAAACAGCGTTTTCCCCTTGAAAGGAATGTTAAGTAGTTTGTTCTTGGAAGACGCATCCGCTGACCAAGATTTCAACCAAAGCGCTCTGCGCGCCACAATAGCAAACCCAGAATTTTTCGCCGCTAACCTAGCCAATTGCAAAGTGGCGTCTAGGGCGAAAGAATTGGCCAATTTGAGAGCACGGATTCTGTCCATAATCTCCTCATAAGGAGGAGAATCACTATCGATCGCCTTTACCAGCTCATCGAACCAGAAACACGTGGCTGTAGTGACAGGGACAATGCATGAAATTGGTTGTAGAAGGTAACCTTGCTGAACAAACATCTTTTTAAGCAAACCTTCTAATTTTTTATCCATAGGATCTTTGAAAGCACAACTATCTTCTATGGGTATAGTGGTGCGTTTGTTTAAAGTAGAAACCGCTCCCTCGACCTTGGGGACTGTCTGCCATAAGTCCTTTCTGGGGTCGACCATAGGAAACAATTTTTTAAATATGGGGGGAGGGACGAAAGGTATACCGGGCCTTTCCCATTCTTTATTTACAATGTCCGCCACCCGCGTGGGCATAGGAAAAGCTTCTGGGAGCCCCGGGACCTCTAGGAACTTGTCCATTTTACATAGTTTCTCTGGGATGATCAAATTCTCACAATCATCCAGAGTGAATAATACCTCCTTAAGCAGAGCGCGGAGATGTTCCAACTTAAATTTAAATGTAATCACATCGGGTTCAGCTTGTTGAGAAATTTTCCCTGAATCTGAAATTTCTCCCTCAGACAAAACCTCCCTGGCCCCCTCAGACTGGTGTAGGGGCATTTCAGAACCATTATCATCAGCGTCCCCATGCTCTTCAGTATCCAAAACGGAGCAGTCGCGCTTGCGCTGATAAGTGGGCATTTTGGCTAAAATGTTTTTGATAGAATTATCCATTACAGCCGTTAATTGTTGCATAGTAAGGAGTATTGGCGCGCTAGATGTACTAGGGGCCTCCTGAGTGGGCAAGACTGGTGTAGACGAAGGAGGGAATGATGCACTACCATGCTTACTCCCCTCACTTGAGGAATCATCTTGGGCATCATTTTCAGTGTCACATAAATCACATCTATTTAAAAGAGAAGGAACCTTGGCTTCCCCACATTCAGAACACAGTCTATCTGGTAGTTCAGACATGTTAAACAGGCATAAACTTGATAACAAAGTACAAAAAACGTTTTAAAATAAAACCGTTACTGTCACTTTAAATTTTAAACTGAACACACTTTATTACTGCAATTGCGAAAAAGTATGAAGGAATTGTTCAAAATTCACCAAAATTTCACCACAGTGTCTTAAAGCCTTAAAAGTATTGCACACCAAATTTGGAAGCTTTAACCCTTAAAATAACGGAACCGGAGCCGTTTTTATCTTTAACCCCTTTACAGTCCCTGGTATCTGCTTTGCTGAGACCCAACCAAGCCCAAAGGGGAATACGATACCAAATGACGCCTTCAGAAAGTCTTTTCTATGTATCAGAGCTCCTCACACATGCGACTGCATGTCATGCTTCTCAAAAACAAGTGCGCAATACCGGCGCGAAAATGAGGCTCTGCCTATGATTAGGGAAAGCCCCTAGAGAATAAGGTGTCTAAAACAGTGCCTGCCGATATTATTTTACAAAAATACCCAGATTAAATGATTCCTCAAGGCTAAATATGTGTATATATGAATCGATTTAGCCCAGAAAATGTCTACAGTCTTAATAAGCCCTTGTGAAGCCCTTATTTACTGTCTGAATAAAAATGGCTTACCGGATCCCATAGGGAAAATGACAGCTTCCAGCATTACATCGTCTTGTTAGAATGTGTCATACCTCAAGCAGCAAAAGACTGCTCACTGTTCCCCCAACTGAAGTTAATTCCTCTCAACAGTCCTGTGTGGAACAGCCATGGATTTTAGTAACGGTTGCTAAAATCATTTTCCTCTTACAAACAGAAATCTTCATCTCTTTTCTGTTTCAGAGTAAATAGTACATACCAGCACTATTTTAAAATAACAAACTCTTGATTGAATAAAAAAACTACAGTTAAACACTAAAAAACTCTAAGCCATCTCCGTGGAGATGCTGCCTGTACAACGGCAAAGAGAATGACTGGGGTAGGCGGAGCCTAGGAGGGATCATGTGACCAGCTTTGCTGGGCTCTTTGCCATTTCCTGTTGGGGAAGAGAATATCCCACAAGTAAGGATGACGCCGTGGACCGGACACACCTATGTTGGAGAAATAAGACTTACTTACCCCAGGACACTCATCTACATGTAGTAGAAAGCCAAACCAGTACTGAAACGAGAATCAGTAGAGGTAATGGTATATAATTCAGTATATCGTCGATCTGAAAAGGGAGGTAAGAGATGAATCTCTACGACCGATAACAGAGAACCTATGAAATAGATCCCGTAGAAGGAGACCATTGAATTCAAATAGGCAATACTTTCTTCACATCCCTCTGACATACACTGCACACTGAGAGGAAAACCGGGCTCCAGCCTGCTGCGAAGCGCATATCAACGTAGAATCTAGCACAAACTTACTTCACCACCTGCACGGGAGGCAAAGTTTGTAAAACTGAATTGAGGGTGTGGTGAGGGGAGTATTTATAGGCATTTTAAGGTTTGGGAAACTTTGCCCCTCCTGGTAGGAATGTATATCCCATACGTCACTAGCTCATGGACTCTTGCTAATTACATGAAAGAAAGTAATCATTCACAGGGCAGGTTGGAAAAAAGTAATTGAACCCTTGAATTTAGTACCTTTTTTGATTCTCCTTTAGCAGCAACAACCACCTGCAAATGTTTTCTATAGCTGCTTATAAGACTTGAGGGTGCATTTGGGACCATTTCTCCTTACAAACTGCTTTCACCTCATCAATATATCTAGGTTCCCTTGATTAAATAACCATCTTCAGGTCATGGAACAGCATTTCAATTGGGTTAAGGGCAGGACTCTGACCTGGCCATTCCCAAAAAAACAAAATGTATGCTTACCTGATAAATTTCTTTCTTTCCAGGCATGTCCACAACATCATTCCAATTACTAGTAGGATATTCAACTCCTGGCCAGCAGGAGGAGGCAAAGAGCACCCCAGTAAAGCTGTTAAGTGTAACTTCCCTTACCCATAATCCCCAGTCATTCAGCCAAAGGAAAATGGAAAAAGAAAAAACACAAGGGTATAGAGGTGCCTGAGTTTTTTTTGTTTTTTTTAAAACTGCTGAATTATAATTTAAAAATAGGGCGGGGTCGTGGACTCTCCATGCCCGGAAATAAATAAATTTATCAGGTAAGCATAAATTTGGTTTTCTTTCCTATGGCATGGAGAGTCCACAACGTCATTCCAATTACTAGTGGGAACCAATACCCAAGCTAGAGGACACGGAATGAAAAGGTAGGGAGAGCAAGGCAGGAGAAGCTAAACAGAAGGCACCACCACTTAAAGAACCTTTCTCCCAAAAGAGCCCTCAGCCGAGACAAAAGTATCAAATTTCTAGAATTTGTAAAAAGTATGCAAAGAGGACCATGCTGTTGCCTTGCAAATTTGTTCTACAAAAGCTTAATTTTTGAAAGCCCAAGATGAGGAGACAGCCCTAGTAGAATGAGCTGTAATTCTCTCAGGAGGCTGCTGTCTAGCAGTCTTATAAGCAAAACTAATCATACTTCTTAACATGAGGGAAAGAGTTATAGAAGTGGCCTTCTGACCCTTACGCTTTCCAGAGAAAACAACAAACAGGGCAGAAGATTGCTTAAAATTTTTAGTAACTTGTAGGTAAAAATTTTAGAGCACGCACAAAATCCAGGTTATGCAAAAGACGTTCCTTATGAGAAGAAAGATTAGGACCAAAAGAAAGAGCAATAAAATCCTGATTAATGTTTTGATCCGACACCACCTTAGGGAGAAAACCAAATTTATTACGAAGGACCACCTTATCTGCATGAAAAAAAAAAAAAGGTACGGGGAACTGCAGAGCCAAAAGCTCAGAAACTCTGCGAGCAGAAGAAATAGTAAGAAGAAATAAAACCTTCCAAGATAACAATTTTATATCAACAACATGCATCGGCTCAAACGGAGCCTGCTGCAAAACTTTAAGAACAAGATTAAGGCTCCAAGAAGGAGCAACAGATTTAAACACAGGCCTGATCCTGACCAGGGCCTGAACAAAAGCTTGAACGTCTGGCAAATCTGCCAGACGTTTGTGCAAAAGAATAGACAATGCAGAAATCTGACCCTTCAGAGTACTGACCGACAAACATTTCTCCAGGCCATCCTGAAGAAAAGGTAAAATAAGGGAATACTCACCCAGCTCCTGGAGAATCCCTTAGATTCACACCAAAAAAGGTATTTACGCCATAGCTTATGGTAAATCCCTCGAGTAACAGATTTACGAGCCTGAAGCATAGTATCAATGACGGCTTCAGAAAAACCACATCTAGACAGAACTAGGCGTTCAATCTCCAACCAGGTTTAGATGGAGGAATGTTCCCTGAAGTAGAAGCTCCTTCCTCAGACTTAACCTCCAAGGTGGAAGAGATGACATTCTCACCAGATGCTCTCTCCTGATAGATACGAGCAAAGACTCGTGGAAGGAGAGCAAAGGGAGGAAACAGGTATGCCAGAGAGAAGATCCAAGGAACCGCTAGAGCGTCTATCAGAGCAGCCAGAGAATCTCTTGACCTTGAACCATACTTTAGAAGCTTGGCATTTTGACAAGATGCCATCAGATCCAACTCCGGAACCCCTCACCAGAGAGTTATCATCCAAGTTCCTCCCTGGTTGTAGAATTACACCACCGACTAAATGAACCTCTCGACCGGATGTCAAGACTATCCTCAGAAAGAGGTCAAAGAAGTTTCCATGCCATTGTCTGAGTATGCAAAACTGTAGAGGTCTCAAATGAAATACGAGAAAAAGTAGTAGTATCCATGGAGTCATTATTAGACCATCTACTTCTCTACACAGAGTTACTTTTATGAAAGTAAAAATCTCAGCAACTAGAAACAAAATTGAAGGTTGCTGCCAAAAGGACTGTAACTTAATCCAACACTTTAGGCCGCTCGGCCACACTGCTGATGTCATCCAGACCCAATTCTATCAGAAAAGAACAGAGATCAGTAGAGTGGGAAACTACTAACTAAAGATAAATTATCCCCATTTGTGAAAAAAGGAAATTTATGCTTACCTGATAAATTAATTTCTTTTATGATATGCCAAGTCCACGGGTTTCATCCTTACTTGTGGGATATTATCCTCCTGCTAACAGGAAGTGGCAAACAGCATCACAGCAGAGCTGCTATATAGCTCCTCCCCTAACTCCTCCCCCCAGTCATTCGACCGAAGGTATAGGAAGAGAAAGGAAAAGCTAAAAGGTGCAGAGGTGACTGAAGTTTTGAAAAAATAAAATAAATCCTGTCTTAAAGTGACAGGGTGGGCCGTGGACTCGGCATATCGTAAAAGAAATTGCAGCCGCAACATCACCCAAAGAAATAGCAGGTCTGAGAAGATGACCTGAATATAAATAGGCCTTCCTTAGATAAGATTCAAGTTTCCTATCTAAAGGATCCCTAAAGGAAGTGCCATCTTCCATAGGAATAGTGGTACGTTTAGCAAGAGTAGAAATAGCCCCATCAACTTTGGGGACCTTTTCCCAAAACTCTATAGATTTTGCTGGTAAAGGATACAATCTCTTAAACCTTGAAGAAGGAATAAAGCAAGTACCTGGCTTATTCCATTCCCTAGAAATCATATCAGAAATAGCCTCAGAAATGGGAAAAACACCTGGGGAAACCACAGGAGGTTTAAAAACAGTATTTAAACGTTTATTAGACTGAACGTCAATAGGACTGGTTACCTCAATATCCAAAGTAATTAACACTTCTCTTAATAAAGAACGCATATACTCTATTTTAAATAAATAAGTAGATTTGTCAGTGTCAATATCTGAGGAAGGATCTTCTGTTTCAGATAGATCCTCATCAGAAGAGGATGAATTATTATGTTGTTGGTCATTTGAAATTTCATCAGCTAAATCAGAAGTTTTAAAAGACCTTTTACGTTTATTAGAAGGTGGAAATGCAGACAAAGCCTTCATAATAGAATCAGAAACAAATTCTTAAAAATATACAGGTATATCATGCACATTAGAAGTTGAAGGAACTGCAACTGGCAATGTACTATTACTGATAGAAATACTATCTGCATGTAAAAGTTTATCATGACAACTATTACAAATGACATCCAGTGGAATAATTTCTACAATTTTACAACAAATGCACTTAGCTTTTGTAGAACCCATGTCAGGCAGCAATGTTCCAGCAGAAACTTCAGAGGCAGGATCAGATTGGGACATCTTGCTCAATGTAAGAGAAAAAACAACATATAAAGCAAAATTATCTATTTCCTTAAATGACAGTTTCAGGAATGGGAAAAAATGCAAAAGCATAGGCCTCTTGATAAAAAAGAAAGCAGGAGGCAAACAACAATGGGGTATTGAAATAATGAAGAAAAGTATGACGCACAACGTAACGTAAACTTTTTTGGCGCCAAAAATGACCGGAAATGACACACTTGCGTCACTAATGACGCCGCCGTGTGAAAGGTCTCAACGTCACGTATGACGCCGGAAATGACGAAGATAACAATTTTATATCAACAACATGCATCGGCTCAAACGGAGCCTGCTGCAAAACTTTAAGAACAAGATTAAGGCTCCAAGAAGGAGCAACAGATTTAAACACAGGCCTGATCCTGACCAGGGCCTGAACAAAAGCTTGAACGTCTGGCAAATCTGCCAGACGTTTGTGCAAAAGAATAGACAATGCAGAAATCTGACCCTTCAGAGTACTGACCGACAAACATTTCTCCAGGCCATCCTGAAGAAAAGGTAAAATAAGGGAATACTCACCCAGCTCCTGGAGAATCCCTTAGATTCACACCAAAAAAGGTATTTACGCCATAGCTTATGGTAAATCCCTCGAGTAACAGATTTACGAGCCTGAAGCATAGTATCAATGACGGCTTCAGAAAAACCACATCTAGACAGAACTAGGCGTTCAATCTCCAACCAGGTTTAGATGGAGGAATGTTCCCTGAAGTAGAAGCTCCTTCCTCAGACTTAACCTCCAAGGTGGAAGAGATGACATTCTCACCAGATGCTCTCTCCTGATAGATACGAGCAAAGACTCGTGGAAGGAGAGCAAAGGGAGGAAACAGGTATGCCAGAGAGAAGATCCAAGGAACCGCTAGAGCGTCTATCAGAGCAGCCAGAGAATCTCTTGACCTTGAACCATACTTTAGAAGCTTGGCATTTTGACAAGATGCCATCAGATCCAACTCCGGAACCCCTCACCAGAGAGTTATCATCCAAGTTCCTCCCTGGTTGTAGAATTACACCACCGACTAAATGAACCTCTCGACCGGATGTCAAGACTATCCTCAGAAAGAGGTCAAAGAAGTTTCCATGCCATTGTCTGAGTATGCAAAACTGTAGAGGTCTCAAATGAAATACGAGAAAAAGTAGTAGTATCCATGGAGTCATTATTAGACCATCTACTTCTCTACACAGAGTTACTTTTATGAAAGTAAAAATCTCAGCAACTAGAAACAAAATTGAAGGTTGCTGCCAAAAGGACTGTAACTTAATCCAACACTTTAGGCCGCTCGGCCACACTGCTGATGTCATCCAGACCCAATTCTATCAGAAAAGAACAGAGATCAGTAGAGTGGGAAACTACTAACTAAAGATAAATTATCCCCATTTGTGAAAAAAGGAAATTTATGCTTACCTGATAAATTAATTTCTTTTATGATATGCCAAGTCCACGGGTTTCATCCTTACTTGTGGGATATTATCCTCCTGCTAACAGGAAGTGGCAAACAGCATCACAGCAGAGCTGCTATATAGCTCCTCCCCTAACTCCTCCCCCCAGTCATTCGACCGAAGGTATAGGAAGAGAAAGGAAAAGCTAAAAGGTGCAGAGGTGACTGAAGTTTTGAAAAAATAAAATAAATCCTGTCTTAAAGTGACAGGGTGGGCCGTGGACTCGGCATATCGTAAAAGAAATTGCAGCCGCAACATCACCCAAAGAAATAGCAGGTCTGAGAAGATGACCTGAATATAAATAGGCCTTCCTTAGATAAGATTCAAGTTTCCTATCTAAAGGATCCCTAAAGGAAGTGCCATCTTCCATAGGAATAGTGGTACGTTTAGCAAGAGTAGAAATAGCCCCATCAACTTTGGGGACCTTTTCCCAAAACTCTATAGATTTTGCTGGTAAAGGATACAATCTCTTAAACCTTGAAGAAGGAATAAAGCAAGTACCTGGCTTATTCCATTCCCTAGAAATCATATCAGAAATAGCCTCAGAAATGGGAAAAACACCTGGGGAAACCACAGGAGGTTTAAAAACAGTATTTAAACGTTTATTAGACTGAACGTCAATAGGACTGGTTACCTCAATATCCAAAGTAATTAACACTTCTCTTAATAAAGAACGCATATACTCTATTTTAAATAAATAAGTAGATTTGTCAGTGTCAATATCTGAGGAAGGATCTTCTGTTTCAGATAGATCCTCATCAGAAGAGGATGAATTATTATGTTGTTGGTCATTTGAAATTTCATCAGCTAAATCAGAAGTTTTAAAAGACCTTTTACGTTTATTAGAAGGTGGAAATGCAGACAAAGCCTTCATAATAGAATCAGAAACAAATTCTTAAAAATATACAGGTATATCATGCACATTAGAAGTTGAAGGAACTGCAACTGGCAATGTACTATTACTGATAGAAATACTATCTGCATGTAAAAGTTTATCATGACAACTATTACAAATGACATCCGGTGGAATAATTTCTACAATTTTACAACAAATGCACTTAGCTTTTGTAGAACCCATGTCAGGCAGCAATGTTCCAGCAGAAACTTCAGAGGCAGGATCAGATTGGGACATCTTGCTCAATGTAAGAGAAAAAACAACATATAAAGCAAAATTATCTATTTCCTTAAATGACAGTTTCAGGAATGGGAAAAAATGCAAAAGCATAGGCCTCTTGATAAAAAAGAAAGCAGGAGGCAAACAACAATGGGGTATTGAAATAATGAAGAAAAGTATGACGCACAACGTAACGTAAACTTTTTTGGCGCCAAAAATGACCGGAAATGACACACTTGCGTCACTAATGACGCCGCCGTGTGAAAGGTCTCAACGTCACGTATGACGCCGGAAATGACGAAGTTGCGTTAAAAACGTAATTTCCCGCACCAAAAAAGTTTGTGCCAAAAATGACGCAATAAAGTCTAACATTTGACGCACCCGCGGGCCTAATACCCGCAAATGCAAAAAGTAGTCAAATTGAAAAAGATTAAACCCCAGGTAAGAAATACATTTCTTAAAGTGTTTATATTCCCAAATATGAAACCGACAGTCTGCAGAAGGAAATACATGAACCTGACTCATGGCAAATATAAGTACAATACATATATTTAGAACTTTATATAATTTGCATAAAGTGCCAAACCATAGCTGAGAGTGTCTTAAGTAAATGAAAACATACTTACCAAAAGACACCCATCCACATATAGCAGATAGCCAAACCAGTACTAAAATAGTTCTTAGTAGAGGTAATGGTAAATTTGAGAGTATATCGTCGATCTGAAAAGGGAGGTAGGAGATGAATCTCTACGACCGATAACAGAGAACCCATGAAAAAGACCCCCATTAGAGAAATCATTGTATTCAATAGGTGATACTCCCTTCACGTCCCTCTGACATTCGCTGTACTCTGAGAGGAATCGGGCTTCAACAATGCTGAGAAGCTCATATCAACGTAGAAATCTTAGCACAAACTTACTTCACCACCTCCATAGGAGGCTAAGTTTGTAAAACTGAATTGTGGGTGTGGTGAGGGGTGTATTTATAGGCATTTTGAGGTTTGGGAAACTTTGCCCCTCCTGGTAGGATTGTATATCCCATATGTCACTAGCTCATGGACTCTTGCCAATTACATGAAAGAAATTTCCTTTTCTTTTACAAGATATGCCGAGTCCACGGGTTTCATCCTTACTTGTGGGATACCAATACCAAAGCTTTAGGACACGGATGAATGGGAGGGACAAGACAGGAACCTAAACGGAAGGCACCACTGCTTGAAGAACCTTTCTCCCAAAAATAGCCTCAGAAGAAGCAAAAGTATCAAATTTGTAAAATTTGGAAAAAGTATGAAGGGAGGACCAAGTCGCAGCCTAACAAATCTGTTCAACAGAAGCATCGTTTTTTTAAAGCCCATGTGGAAGCCACAGCTCTAGTAGAATGAGCTGTAATTTTTTCAGGAGGCTGTTGTCCAGCAGTCTCATATGCCAGGTGGATGATGCTTTTCAGCCCAAAAGAGAGAGAGGTAGCCGTAGCTTTTTGACCCCTACGTTTTCCAGAATAAACAACAAAAAGAGAGGATGTTTGTCTGAAATCCATGGTCGCTTGTAAGTAAAACTTTAAAGCACGGACCACATCCAAGTTATGTAATAGACGTTCCTTCTTAGAAGAAGAATTAGGACACAAGGAAGGAACAACAATTTCCTGATTAATATTCTTATCTGAAACAACCTTAGGAGGGAATCCAGGTTTAGTACGTAAAACCACATTATCAGAATGGAATATAAGATAAGGTGAATCACATTGTAAAGCAGAAAGCTCAGAAACTCTTCAAGCAGAAAAGATAGCAACTAAAAATAAAACCTTCCAAGATAACAGTTTAATATCTATGGAATGCATGGGTTCAAACGGAACCCTTTGAAGAACCTTAAGAACTAAATTCAGACTCCATGGTGGAGCAACAGATTTAAACACAGGCTTGATTCTGATTAAAGCCTGACAAAAAGACTGAACGTCTGGGACATCCGCCAGACGCTTGTGTAATAAAATTGACAAAGCAGAAATTTGTCCTTTTAAAGAACTAGCAGATAATCCTTTTTCCAATCCTTCTTGGAGAAAGGACAAGATCCTAGGAACCCTAATCTTACTCCATGAGTAACCCTTGGATTCACACCAATAAAGATATTTACGCCATATTTTATGGTAAATCTTTCTAGTGACAGGCTTGCGAGCCTGAACCAGATTATCAATGACCGAGAATCCCTGCTTAGATAAGATCAAGCGTTCAATCTCCAGGCAGTCAGCTGCAGAGATTTTAGATTTGGATGTTGGAACGGACCTTGTATGAGAAGGTCCTGTCTCAATGGCAGTTTCCACGGTGGCAGAGGCAACATGTCCACTAGATCCGCATACCAAGTCCTGCGTGGCCACGCAGGCGCTATTAGAATTACTGAAGCTCTCTCCTGTTTGATTCTTGCAATCACACGAGGCAGGAGAGGAAATGGTGGAAACACATAAGCCAGGTTGAATGACCAAGGTACTGCTAGAGCATCTATCAGTACAGCCTGGGGATCCCTTGACCTGGACCCGTAGCGTGGAAGTTTGGCATTCTGTCGAGATGCCATCAGATCCAATTCCGGTGTGCCCCATTGATGAATCAACGATGCAAACACCTCCGGATGGAGTTCCCACTCCCCCGGATGAAAAGTCTGACGACTTAGAAAATCCGCCTCCCAGTTCTCTACTCCTGGGATATAGATTGCTGATAGATGGCAAGAGTGAATCTCTGTCCATCGGATTATCTTTGTTACCTCTATCATCGCAAGAGAACTTCTTGTTCCCCCCTGATGATTGATATATGCTACAGTCGTGACATTGTCCGACTGGAATCTTATGAACTTGGTCAGTGCCAACTGAGGCCACACCTGAAGCGCATTGAATATTGCTCTCAGTTCCAGAATATTGATTGGCAACTGAGACTCCGTCGGAGTCCAAGTTCCCTGAGACTTCATGGAATTCCAGACTGCACCCCAGCCCAAGAGGCTGGTGTCCGTTGTCACTATTACCCATGATGGTCTGCGGAAGCACATTCCCTGGGTCAGATGATCCTGTGACAACCACCAAAGAAGACAGTCTCTGGTCTCTTGATCCAGATTTATCTGAGGAGATAAATTCCCATAATCCCCATTCCACTGTCTGAGCATGCACAGTTGCAGTGGCCTGAGATGAAAGCGAGCAAATGGGCGATGTCCATCGCTGCTACCATTAATCCAATGACCTCCATATACTGCGCCACTGATGACCGAGGAATGGACTGAAGAGCTCGGCAAGTATTTAGAATGTTTGATTTTCTGACCTCCGTCAGAAATATTTTCATGTCTACCGAGTCTATCAGAGTTGCCAAGAATGGAACTCTTGTTTGTGGAACAAGTGAACTCTTTTCTATATTCACTTTCCAACCGTGAGTTCTTAGAAATGACAACACGATGTCCGTGTGAGATTGGGTCAGATGATAAGTTGACGCCTGAACCAAAATATCGTCCAGATAGGGCGTCACTGCTATGCCCCGCGGCCTGAGAACCGCTAGAAGGGACCCTAGAACCTTTGTGAAGATTCTGGGAGCTGTGGCCAACCCGAAGGGAAGGGCCACAAACTGATAATGCTTGTCCAGAAAGGCAAACCTTAGAAAATGATGATGATCCTTGTGGATAGGAATGTGAAGGTACGCATCCTTTAGGTCCACGGTGGTCATGTATCGACCCTCCTGGATCATTGGTAAGATTGTTTGTATAGACTCCATCTTGAACGATGGGACCCTGAGAAATTTGTTTAGACACTTTAAATCCAAAATAGGTCTGAAAGTTCCCTCTTTTTTGGGAACCACAAAAAGGTTTGAGTAAAACCCCTGTCCCTGTTGCAGTATTGGAACTGGACAAATTACTCTCATGGAATAGAGGTCTTTTACACAGTGTAAGAACGCCTCTCTTTTTGTCTGGTCTACAGGCAAACGTGAAAGATGAAATCTCCCTCTTGGGGGAAAATTTTTGAATTCCAGTTGATACCCCTGGGTCACAATTTCTAATGCCCAGGGATCCTGCACATCCCTTGTCCAAGCCTGAGCAAAGAGAGAAAGTCTGCCCCCTACTAGATCCGGTCCCGGATTGGGGGCTGCCCCTTTATGCTGTCTTGGTAGCAGCAGCTGGCTTTTTGGCTTGTTTACCCTTATTCCAGGTCTGATTAGGTCTCCAGACAGACTTGGATTGAGCAAAATGTCCTTCCTGCTTATTGGTGGAAGGGTAAGCAGAGGGTACTCCTCTGAAATTTCGAAAGGAACGAAAATTATTTTGTTTACCCCTCATCATAAGAGGTTTGTCTTGAGGTAAGGCGTGGCCTTTACCTCCAGTAATGTCAGCAATGATTTCCTTCAATTCAGGGCCGAACAGGGTCTTACCCTTGAAAGGAATAGTTAACAGTTTAGACTTTGATGATACATCAGCAGACCATGATTTGAACCATAGCACTCTGCGCGCCAATATGGCAAAGCCTGCATTTTTTGCTGCTAATTTAGTAATCTGAAAAACAGCATCTGTGAAAAAAGAATTAGCTAGTTTGAGAGCTTTACTTCTGTCCAAAATATCGTCTAGGGGCGTCTCTACTTTCAGAGACTCCTCAAGGGCGTTAAACCAGAAAGCCGCCGCCGTAGTTACTGGAACAATGCAGGCAGCAGGTTGTAACAAGAAACCTTGGTGAATAAATAATTTCTTTAGAAGACACTCTAACTTTTTATCCATAGGGTCTTTGAAAGCACAACTGTCCTCAATAGATATAGTTGTACACTTAGCAAGAGTAGATATTGCTTCCTCCACCTTAGGGACCGTTTGCCAAGAGTCCTTGATGGTGTCTGATATAGGGAACTTTTTCTTAAAATTAGGAGGGGGAGAGAACGGTATGCCTGGTCTATCCCATTCATTTTTAACAATTTCCGAAATTCTTTTAGGAACCGGAAAAAAACATCAGTGTAAGTAGGTACTTCTAGATATTTATCCATCTTACATAATTTTTCTGGGGGAATTGTAATAGGTTCACAATCATCCAGAGTCGCTAGGACCTCCCTGAGCAACAGGCGAAGGTGTTCAAGTTTAAATTTAAAGGACGTTAAGTCCGTATTTGTCTGAGGTAATACATTCCATGAATCTGAAAGTTCTCCCTCAAACAATAATTCCCTGACCCCCAATTCAGAGCATTTTGAGGGTACATCGGAAATGGCTACTAAAGCATCATAGGGTTCAGTATTTACATTTATACTTGGCCTACTGCGTTTACTTTGCAAAACTGGCAGTTTAGATAATACCTCAGTGAGAGTAGTAGACATAACTGCAGCCATAACTTGCAGAGTAAAAGATATATACAGAAAGTTCAAGCAGCACCTCCACTTGTACAAAATTGTCAATTTTATTGTACCAAGACACAAAAATCCATGACGTTTCGGGCTCAAATGCCCTTAAATCATATGACTTAAACATACTACACACCTCTCTTAAATACCTTATACCACAGGTGTTGCTAATTATAACATTAACCAGTATCAAAATTTAAAGGGACATAATACTCATATGCTAAATCACTTGAAACTGATGCAGTATAACTGTAAAAAGCTGACAGGAAAATATCACCTGAGCATCTCTATATAAAAAAAGGAAGATATTTTACCTCACAATCTCCTCAGCTCAGCAGAGTAAGTTCTGTGTAAAAAGTTATACTTCACCTGCTCCCAGCTGCAGGTAAAAAAAAACAAAAAACTGAAGAAATGAACAACAGTCAATCAGCATCAGCAGTGCTGAGGTCATGAACTCTTACTGTGATCTCATGAGATTTGACTTAACTCTCATGAGATTTCATAGTAAGCTACCTTTACCTGATTGGTGAAATAACATGAGAGTGCACGATGCTCATCCTTTCAGATGTCCCGGGACAGACACTAAAATGCTGCTTAGAAATCCTTTACAATGGGAGGTGGCTACTGAGAAACCTTTGAGGTAAAATATCTTTCTTTTTTACATAGAGTTGTTCAGGAGATATTTTCTAGTCAGCTTTTTACAGCTATGCTGCATCACTTTCAAGTGTTTCAACATTTGGGTATTATGGCCCTTTAACTCTTAAGTGTAAATGCCACCTAGTGGTCAGTATATAACATAACATGCAATATACTTTTCTTGAAAAAAGTCTAACAGTGCTACATATATGCAATGAAGTATACAAGAACACTTTTTTCACAGAATTTTTTACAGAAAAACATTTTTTTACAGAGAAACATCTTATAGAATAGTTACAAATCCGGAGGAAAGAATTTCTTCTTCACAGTGTTCATAATAGGGGGAGTAGAATCTAAAGGAATTAAAAAAACAATTTAGAGAAAAATTTAGAGAAAAATATTGAGATCCATTTCACGATTCATACCCTTTGGGAACATACAATCTAACTTATAGATCCACATAGATTCTCTTTTCCTTAAAATTAATTCTCTATTCCCACCTCTACGAGGAATAGGAACATGATCTATGATTTGAAACTTCAATTGAGCTATTGAGTGGCCTTTAGATAGAAAATGATTAGACACTGGGGCATTTAGATCTTTGCATCTTATATTTGATTTATGCTGGATAATCCTATCCCTTACCCTCTGGGTAGTCTCGCCAATGTAGATCCACCCACATGGGCACTTAATAAGATAAATCACATAACAAGAGTTACATGTAAGAAAAGCATTAATCTTGTACACTTTGCCTGTGTGTGGATGTACAAAGGTAGAACCCTTTACCATGTTGTTGCAATTCGCACAGCCTAAACAAGGGTAACAACCCAGATTTTTTTCAGTGATATAACTCTGTTTCAATTTGTTGCTGCCTATATCAGCCCTCACCAATCTATCTTTAATACTAGAGCTTTTCCTATAAGCAGACATAGGGCCATTAGAAAATGATTGTACACCTGGATGACATTCTCTCAACATGAACCAAAATTTGTTAATAATCCTTTTTATCTTGGAACTTTGATTGTTATATTCAGAAACAAAAATGATTCTATCCTTCTTATCTTTTACTTTAGTAATATTGGTGCATGTCTCATCACTAGCCCTTTTAACTTCATTTTGCAAAAGATCAGCTGGGTAGCCCCTAGCACTGAATTTCTGACCCATTTCTTTAAGCCTTTTAGTAACCAGTTCTTTATCAGACACAATCCTCTTGACTCTTGTGAAGTGCAATAAACTATTCTTATCGGTACTTTTCCTATATATATCCGTTTTTAACATACCACCTTCTTTGTAGACCATAGTGTCAAGAAAATGTAAGGATTGTTCATCCCAGGTAAGGGTAAATTTAATGTGTCTAGTGGCACTATTTAAATCATCCACAAACTTGAGAAGGGATCCAATGTCGCCCCACCAGACAGCAAAGATGTCATCTATATAGCGCCACCAAGTGGCGCCATATAGATGAAACATCTCATTTTGGTAGACAACTTTTTCTTCAAATGCAGACATAAATAAGTTTGGTTCATGTTGAGAGAATGTCATCCAGGTGTACAATCATTTTCTAATGGCCCTATGTCTGCTTATAGGAAAAGCTCTAGTATTAAAGATAGATTGGTGAGGGCTGATATAGGCAGCAACAAATTGAAACAGAGTTATATCACTGAAAAAAATCTGGGTTGTTACCCTTGTTTAGGCTGTGCGAATTGCAACAACATGGTAAAGGGTTCTACCTTTGTACATCCACACACAGGCAAAGTGTACAAGATTAATGCTTTTCTTACATGTAACTCTTATTATGTGATTTATCTTATTAAGTGCCCATGTGGGTGGATCTTCATTGGCGAGACTACCCAGAGGGTAAGGGATAGGATTATCCAGCATAAATCAAATATAAGATGCAAAGATCTAAATGCCCCCGTCTCTAATCATTTTCTATCTAAAGGCCACTCAATAGCTCAATTGAAGTTTCAAATCATAGACCATGTTCCTATTCCTCGTAGAGGTGGGAATAGAGAATTAATTTTAAAGAAAAGAGAATCTATGTGGATCTATAAGTTAGATTGTATGTTCCCAAAGGGTATGAATCGTGAAATGGATCTCAATATTTTTCTCTAAATTTATCTCTAAATTGTTTTTTGAATTCCTTTAGATTCTACTCCCCCTATTATGAACACTGTGAAGAAGAAATCCTTTCCTCCGGATTTGTAACTATTCTATAAGATGTTTCTCTGTAAAAAAATGTTTCTCTGTAAAAAATTCTGTGAAAAAGTGTTCTTGTATACTTTATTGCATATATGTAGCACTGTTAGACTTTTTTCAAGAAAAGTATATTGTATGTTATGTTATATACTGACCACTAGGTGGCATTTACACTTAAGAGTTAAAGGGCCATAATACCCAAATGTTGAAACACTTGAAAGTGATGCAGCATAGCTGTAAAAAGCTGACTAGAAAATATCTCCTGAACAACTCTATGTAAAAAAGAAAGATATTTTACCTCAAAAGTTCCTCAGTAGCCACCTCCCATTGTAAAGGATTTCTAAGCAGCATTTTAGTGTGTCTGTCCTGGGACATCTGAAAGGATGAGCATTGTGCACTCTCATGTTATTTCACCAATCAGGTAAAGGAAGCTTACTATGAAATCTCATGAGAGTTAAGTCAAATCTCATGAGATCACAGTAAGAGTTCATGACCTCAGCACTGCTGATGCTGATTGACTGCTGTTCATTTCTTTTTCTTTTTTTTTTTACCTGCAGCTGGGAGCAGGTGAAGTATAACTTTTTACACAGAACTTACTCTGCTGAGCTGAGGAGATTGTGAGGTAAAATATCTTCCTTTTTTTATATAGAGATGCTCAGGTGATATTTTCCTGTCAGCTTTTTACAGTTATACTGCATCAGTTTCAAGTGATTTAGCATATGAGTATTATGTCCCTTTAAATTCTGATACTGGTTAATGTTATAATTCGCAACACCTGTGGTATAAGGTATTTAAGAGAGGTGTGTAGTATGTTTAAGTCATATGATTAAGGGAATTTGAGCCCGAAACATCATGGATTTTTGTGTCTTGGTACAATAAAATTGACAATTTTGTACAAGTGGAGGTGCTGCTTGAACTTTCTGTATATACTGATTCGTTTGGAGCTTTGGCTGGAGCTCCTCAGGCTTGCACTCTCATCACCAGTGCTGGAGGATATTATCTTGTTTTATTGCAGAGTAAAAGAACTAGACGCATTAGAAGTACTAGGCGTCACTTGTGTGGGTGTTAAAGGTTGTGACACTTGGGGAGAATTGGATGGCATATCCTGATTCTCTACAGACTGAGAATCATCCTTAGACATACTATCATTTCCTAAAATATGATCTTTACAGTGTAAGGCTCTATCAGTACAAGTGGTACACAATGTAAGTGGGGGTTCCACAATGGCTTCCAAACACATAGAGCAATGAGTTTCCTCAATGTCAGACATATTAAACAAAGTAGTAATAACTACAACAGTTGAAAACACTTTATTTATTGCAAAGAATTAAATTTATAAAAAAAAACGGTTACTGCGCCTTTAAGAAATAAAAGCGCACATTTTTTCTCAACACACTTAAAAATGTCTATAATCGTTCAAAAGTAAGAATAAATAAGCAGAGTTTCCAAAAAAATATTGTATACTATATGCAAGAAGTAATTTACTCTTTACAGGAACATTCAAGCAAAAATATTATAAATTGCTGAAAAAACGACCCTTGCACCTTGCCACAGCTCTGCTGTGGTGTCTACCTGCCTCCAGAAACCTGCTAAACAAATCGACACCAATTTGGATAGTATAGAACACAGATAGGGCCCAACCGGAGTTAATGTCTGCTGTCTCCTTCAAAGTAAACTGCGCAACTGAGGCGTGAAAATAGGCCCCGCCCACAATGGACGTCGCACTAAAAACCTCAACTACCGCATGAGAAGCGGTAAATAACAGCCATGTGGTCCCCAACTAAATATTTACCAAATAAAGTCTCTTTCATGAGCCCTTATCAAAGGTTATATGTAAAACAAAATCCCAGTGTCAATAAAATGCTGCGTTTATAAAGTGCTGCAAAAATGTCTGTTGAAAACACCCAGTAGGACAGTAACTCCCTTTACTCTTACAGGACTACTGCTTACCTTGTTCCCATTATAAGGAACTAATACAGCCAATTCTGACATACAAAGTTTCCTCAGAAAATAAAAGGCTGAAACATCCCTCAAATGCTGCTTGCTGCATGAGATAGTCCTCCACACTGAAGATCTTTCCTATATTACCTTCAGATATGTGGGAACCATAATAGACCTTAGTAACTGCTGCTTAAGATCATCAAATACAGGGGGGATTCTTCTTCCATATCCTCCCTGAACTAAATAGTACTCACCGGTACCATTTAAAAATAAAAAACTCTTGATTGAAGTAAATAAAACTATCATTTTATCACCACTAACACTTTACCTTTCCTATTACTAGCATAGGCAAAGAGAATGACTGGGGGGAGGAGTTAGGGGAGGAGCTATATAGCAGCTCTGCTGTGGTGCTCTTTGCCACTTCCTGTTAGCAGGAGGATAAAATCCCACAAGTAAGGATGAAACCCGTGGACTCGGCATATCTTGTAAAAGAAATATGATAACATTTTCTTTAGCTCTGCATGTAGCAGAGTCTCAAAAATACATAAAACTCATGATTGTTCCTCTCCACGGAAAACTCAAGAAAAAAGGCGAGAGATTTAGCTTAATCCCTCTACATTTAGCATGAATAGTAGAAAAAAAACATGATAAGCAGACCTAAAGCTTATATCAGAATACATTTCTACTGACAAACAGATAGGAATCAAACATGCTAGGCGGGCCAGATAACCCCTAGGCTACTTATAATTATCTAGACTTGCTAGATATAAAGCTGTTCTAGAAGGGAGTGCAAATAAAGAACCAGACGTCTTTGCAGGTCACAATAAAACCAGCAACCGAGGGTGGATCTGATCCGTCTATAATCTGCTTTGTAACCAGGCATGCTAACCACTAAGCAATGCCAGAGAGGCCCAAAAGATACACATTAATATGTACAGAAAAAAAATAAGCCAAGCAGCAAAGTACTTCTACTATAAAAATTAGGGATAGAGGTAAAATCACTAAAAGACTTAAATTATATGTATAAAAGAAAGGGGTACAATAAGCAAACCATGCTTCTAATAATATCAATAAATAATTAAATATAAAACATCAGATTATTATGATGAGAAGACATTAAAGAAATTATCCACTCAAAATAAGAGGGATTATTCTATAAATACAACCATGCCTGTCACAGAAAAACAAACAAACAATCCCCTCAATAAGAGAGAGATACTATAAGTTCCTATACAAAAAAAATATGACAACATACTGTCGCAAGCATAGTAAAAAAGACCTCAAGAAGAGGATGATAAATATAAGTCACAGACACAAGAAAATTTCACCTCCATAAGAGATAAGTTAACATAAAGCCTATAAATAAAATAGGACAATAGGACATGTCGCAGACAGTAGAAAAATCACCTCTTCAGAGAGAGATAAAATCCCCTATTTATAAAATAGGACAACAGACAACATGTCACAGACAGAAGGAAAAATATTTTTCCATAAGAAAGAGATAAATAGAAGTCCCTATAAATAAAATAGGGCAATATATATGACGCAGGCATTGGAAAATCACCTTGATAAGGAAGAGATTAACAATATACATAGTTTCCTGTGTGAAAAAAGGAAACGTAAATATGTAAAAGAAAAATATATTTGAAAGATCTATAGTCTCCTCAGAATGAGAGATAGAGAAATTGCATCTTTATATAACAATCTATTAAAGCATTTAAGAGAACTGCCAGCAGATGGCAGCAAATACTAAGGACATGCACCATTATTCAGTGAAAACACTTCTGACAGACATATTGGATTTTAGAATAAAAAATAAAAAAAAAGCCATAAACAAAGATTATCAAATTCATTACACTGTGTGTACATAATACTCATTACACTGTGTGTACATAATACTCATTACACTGTGTGTACATAATACTCATTACACTGTGTGTACATAATACTCATTACACTGTGTGTACATAATACTCATTACACTGTGTGCACATAATACTCATTACACTGTGTGCACATAATACTCATTACACTGTGTGCACATAATACTCAGTACACTATGTGTACATAATACTCATTACACTGTGTGCACATAATACTCATTACACTGTGTGCACATAATACTCAGTACACTATGTGTACATAATGAGAACATAACACTTAATACACTGTGTATACATAACTTATTACACTGAGTTACCAGCTTACGTGTGAACATAATAGAAATAATGTTGAGCCACAGCCAGTTCTTAGTTACCCATTGCTAAAAAGGGGATCAGTAAATATCGTCAGCCTGTAGATCCTCCCTCACAATATCCATGTAAGAGATCCCTACTGAAAATGTTAATGGATGCCGAGCGCATCTCTACCAAACTATCACAGCGGCTCTAAAGTACCCGCCCACAATGGCGGAACAAACTGCGTACCCCAGCAATAAAACAGGACTCTGACAAAATGCGCACATGGAGTGGCAACAAAGCAAGTCCAACTAGGTATAGTCTAGTATGTGAAAACGGCATAACTACCGCGATTGCAAACTGCAGGGGGAGGAAACAGAATGACAGGCAAAACAGTCTAAGATAAAAAAAAGCCTACGGCATTTAACCTGTTAAAATGGCAAGGCACAGGAAAAACTCAGACTGTTTCTTTAAGGTCTCTTTTACTATCCAATGTTAGGTCAGAACTGTTAAGGATATGTTTGCTAACCTCATTGTAACAACCAACCTCCCAACATTTCAAAATTCAAAAGAGGGACCCCCCCCCCCCCACGGCAAGAATGTTGAAATGTGGTGGGCGGGGCTTAAAAAAATCATAAGACCAAAGTAATATAAGTAAAATTCTAAATAAAGTCATATATTTTAATACACTTAGGCAGCAAATCAAACACAAGCTATGGCTATGTGAGCTATGTATTTAATTAGCCTTTGCAAAGACATTGCTAAATATTTTTATCTTAATTGGAAATTTAATAATAAATTCTTTAAAACTTCTCTCTGCATTCCCCATTAATATTTTAGATTCTGGCCTTTAAAGTCAGCAAAAATGCACAGTAGCACACTACATAGCATACACTTACACATGCAGATACACACACACTACATAGCATACACTTATACATGCAGGTACACGCACACTACATAGCATACACTTACACATGCAGATACACACACACACACTACATAGCATACACTTACACATGCAGATACACACACACACACTACATAGCATACACTTATACATGCAGATACACACACACACACTACATAGCATACACTTATACATGCAGATACACACACACACACTACATAGCATACACTTATACATGCAGATACACACACACTGCATAGCATACACTTATACAGGCAGATACACACACACTGCATAGCATACACTTATACAGGCAGATACACACACACACTGCATAGCATACACTTATACATGCAGATACACACACACTACATAGCATACACTTACACATGCAGATACACACACACTACATAGCATACACTTACACATGCAGATACACACACACTACATAGCATACACTTACACATGCAGATACACACACTACATAGCATACACTTATACAGGCAGATACACAGACAGTACATAGTATACACTTATACATGCAGATACACACACATTACATAGCATACACTTATACATGCAGCATACACAGACACTACATAGTATACACTTATACATGCAGACAAACACACACTACATAGCATACACTTATACATGCAGATACACATACAAACACTACATAGCTTACATTTATACATGCAGACACACACACACTACATAGCATAAACGTATACATACAGATACACACACACAGTTATGGATACAGATAGACACACACACTACATCATATATGGGTATCTGTAATTCATTGTATGGGGTCCTGGGGTTGGCAAGCACATTAGCTGGCAGTCTGCGGCTGCCACTGTTCGTTACCATGGTATTGGCACTGCTCATTGTATAAAACTGAAGGCATGCTAGTATTATCACCAGGGGTTAGACATCATCAGTAGGTTAGAGAGGTCACCATTTCCCGTGGTCAGAGTGTATACAGCCTTCTTACTCCTGCTTAACACACACACCATTCCTTTTCCACAGGGAATCTAACAGGTATCTAACGCTGTGAGAGCAAAGCCAGCTGCTTCCGAGTATGGGCCCAATAGAATAAAAAAAAAAAAGCAAAAAAAAAAAGCAATTCGGGACAGGGGGACAGACCCCTAAAATCGGGACTGTCCCGCAAAAATCGGGACAGTCGGGGGGTATGTTACAAGCATACTAATTATTAAAGTTTTAAAAGTGAAAAAAATAATGAATATTTATTAAGGCTCGAGCAGAAACAGGGGCCATTCGGTCCTTGATAAATCGGCCCCAAAATGTTTAGATAAAGCAGAACACTAATTGTGATTAGAAATATAAGACAAATATTCTCTTATGCCATGTGTTGTCATCCCTATGTATTGATCTTTACATAAAAGGCATTCTATTAAAAATGTAGACAAACAATTAATACATCCTTTTGTTTCAAAAATGTCTCCCATTGTATGTGAAACAAACTCTCTCGTTCATATAATCACAAGCACGACACCCATTACTACCACATCTAAAGGTGCCATAAAAGTGTAACTAAGAACTATCAAGAGTTGGGGTATCTATCATACTAGAAGACAACACAATTTGTAGGCTTAATTGGATATGAAACCAAATTTGGTTTTTTTCTGATTCAGATAGAGCAGAGATTTTAAACAACTTTCTAATTTACTTCTGTTATCAACATTTTCTTTGTTCTCTTGGTATCTTTTGCTGAAAACAAGGACGTAATTTCTGGAGCACTATGTGGCAGCAGTTTTGCAAGATGACAGCACTATTTCCTGCCACGTAGTGCTCCAGATGCCTACCTAGGTATCTAGGTATATAAGGAATATACGTCCTTATAATATTGCGTATATCAGTAAATTGATTGGAATATTGTCTAGTAAAGGTAAGCCTATCATCTCTTTCCATGTGGTTCTTTTTTTCTAAGGAGATTTTTTTCCAACCATATGTTGAACTTCTTTATATGCTTTCTCAATGACATTGTCTACATAACCTTTTTGTTTAAGCATTTTGTTTGACAACTAACATTTCACCCTTATGGATAGCCTTTTTGCCGTCCCTTTAGACACATGTTTAGGAGGACTACTATAGGCATGTAAAAGGGTTTTCTAAGGAAGGTTTTTGAAACAATTTCACATAATTTTTCTATTGTGAAGGACAAAGTTTTGTCAAAAAAAATAAAAAAATAATAGAATCTTTTTTTTCTATTCAAATGTAAAGGAAATGCCACAATTACTCTAATTTAAATCATTCACAAAGTTTTCGGCTTCACTTTCCCCTCCCTTCCACACACAAATCAGATAATTAATCTTCTCTAAAGCCTTATATATATGGAACACTTCCACCAACACAAAAAGAGGTTGGCATATGAGGGTTTAAACCACACCCCCATGGCTGTGCTCTGCCTCTGGACATAGCAATCCTCATCAAACAAAAATAAATTATGCTCAAGCAAACATTTAGTCAGCTCTATAATATAATTTTTAAAAATTAAACTTTCATGATTCAGACAGAGTGCACAATTTAAAACAACGTTCCAGTTAACTTCTATTATCTAATTTGCTTTGTTCTCTTGTTATTCTTTGTTGAAAATCACTGGAGCAGCAATGCACTATTCAGAGCTAGATGGTGATTGGTGGCAACACATATGTTCCTTTTTTCATTGGCTCACAGCTAGCTCCAAGTAGTGCATTGCTGCTCCTTCAACTAATGTTACCAAGACAATGATAAAAAATTGATAACAATAAGTAGACTTTCTTTAAAATTGTATGCTCTATCTGAATCATAAAATAAAAATGTTAGGGTTCTTGTCCCTTTAATTCCTATTTGTTTTTTTTTTTTAATATTCTAAATTTCTTGTGTGATTATGTAATATTTTCTTAATTTTATTGATCATAATTGTCAATTCTTCTCAATATCCTTTATCTATACTTCAAAAGGGGAAAATCAATGTTTTCAACACTCTTCAATGCTCCCTCCTTCTTTGTATGTAATTCAACCTCTTCCATTTTAAATATGGAAGGATTTTTTAACATTCTTCAATGAAACTAAACACATATCAGCTTAGAAATGTGTGATTTGGTTAGCTTATCTGAAGTTTATAAAGAGAATTTTAGGATCCTTCTTCCGACACATTTCTACTGTGTGGCTAAATATTAAATAACCTCTGTATAACCAGAAGTAGATCTCAGCTTTTTAAAATGCTTGAAAAATATCAAAAACTTAACAGCATGGAGAGGAATCACACAAATTCTTTGAGATTCTTTTTGAGCATTATATTGTAATGTGGGTAACCTCCCATTCACATCCAGATCACTTTATAGTGATAGCTTTCAAGCTAAAAAATGCCTTTCTAAATTCTTTTGAGGTACCAAAGCACTGACAGAGAGCTTTATAGAATTTGACCCACAAGGTGCTACACAGGACCAACAGTTCTCTGAGGCTCCCATATGGGAGTTACACAAATAGACTGCAGGGTGAGTAGTGTTCAAATTATATGCGCTAACAAATCAGAGCATATCATTTTTGCACTACAAGGTCCCTTAAATAGATAGTCTTTTTGCCGTCCCTTTAAACACATGTTTAGGAGCACTACTATAGGCATGTAAAAATGTTTTCTAAGGTAGGTTTTTGAAACAATTTCCCATAATTTTTCTATTGTGCAATCACGACAAAGCAGTTCTCTGAGGCTCCCATATGGGAGACTGCAGGGTAAGTAGTGTTCAAATTACATTCGCTAACAAATCAAAGTACATCATTTTTGCACTACAAGGTCCCTTAAATTTAAATGTATGGATATGAATTTTACTTATGACATCTAGGAATGAAGTTCATTTTAAAAGAAAATATCTTAGTGGGATATAAGTATATAAAATGGGGAAAAAAAAACAAAACAAATGTGGATATCTAATGAATTACATAGTACAAACTTTTTAATTAATATTTAAAAATATATATATTATTTTATATATTTATATACATACACACACATTTTGGGAAATACAGAACCTGGCCACCAGGAGGAGGCAGACACCCCAGCCAAAGGCTTAAATACCTCCCCCCCCCCCCCCCACTTCCCTCATCCCCCAGTCATTCTGCCGAGGAAACAAGGAACAGTAGGAGAAATACCAGGGTGAAAAAGGTGCCAAAAGAATAAGAAATACGGTCGCCCCATAGATAAAAACGTGGGCGGGGAGCTGTGAACTCTCCCCGTCAGAAGAAAAGAAAATTATCAGGCAAGCATAATTTAAAGTTTTTCTTCTTAAACTGGGAGAGTCCACAGCTGCATTCATTACTCTTGGGAAAACAATACCCAAGCTATAGAGGACACTGAATGCAAAACGGGCGGGTACAAGAAGCGGCTAATTCTGAGGGCACCACAGCCTGAAATCACCCAAAGCCCAACAAAAAAACTGCTTCATCAGAAGCAGAAGGACCAAACAAAAATGGAAAGGACCAAGTAACTGCCCATCAGTTAAGACCAACAAGGCCCTTGCTAGAGACCTCCCAGAATCACTAGACTCCACCGAGCACAAAGGCCTCCGAGTAGACAAACTCCCGCAGGCTCCAACCCGAGATAAGGGGGGACCTCCCTATTCTCTCAAAAGGGAAGAATAACTCAGATACAATAGCCCAAAAGGACCACCGGACAACAACTAGGGCAATAAAGAACCCCGAACATAACTCCTAGAGTGCAACAGGACAAAAAGAGCATAACTAGCCTACCGACCAAGCAGAGATAAAGGAGGAAAAATACCAGACCCATGGAAGTTCAAGGGGCCAAGTAAAGCCCCAATCCTGGAAACCTAGAGGGACAAGATAGACCCCCTTCCATACACAGGGTGCAAACCCACACTCAGGATAGAGAGATCGAGGAATAAAACCACCCCCGGGAACTGCTAAAAACAGCACCATAATATCTAAGCATGCTCCAGATGAAGCCACAGGCTTTCCTCTGCAAAAGAGTTCTCAGCAGACGCGAGCAGTCAACACTAGCCAAACAAACTAGGAATCTGCACCAGGACTCTCCCAGAGGAAAAGCTCAGAAGAAAAAAGAGCAGAGCAACTCCCTCCCAAGAAGACAGGGAGGAAAGGATAGCACCCAAAAACCAGCAGAGAAAGAGCTACCTGCTGAGGGAAGGAAACACCGCAAAACCTCCCACCTAAGGAAGGACAAACGATCTAACGATGATACGCGGTCAAGGCTCAACAGGGCCGTCAGATCCCTGACCCCCACACCGAGGTAACGGACCCAGCAACAAAGCTACTGGCAAAGTCCGAAAGGATAAGGGAATGAAAAGTTCCCAGAACCACCAAGACCCTCAGGAATGAGGAGGGGATCCAGACCCCCCCCCCCCCAAGGACTAGCTCGGGTTCCAGAACCTAGACACAGCTCCCTTCCCAATAGAAGGGGCACTCCCCCCAAAAATAAAATAAAAAAAAAAACGCCCATACTGAGACTACAGAAACTGCATGACACCAGAATCCAACCCGTCACGTAACATCCTGCACACAAGGCAGGGAGGACCCCCTGAACAGAGGAAGCGAAGGACCTCCGGGGCACCAGGCAAATACTGTGGTATGTCCAGTCTTCCCCCAAAAGGAGGGGAAACACAAACATAACCGCTCACCCGCCTACAGACATGGAGCTTAAAGCTGTAGATGGACGTCAAAAGGACAATACCGATTGACACAAAAAATCCGGCCACTACAGCTGGCCCAGAAGAATTCCAATTCTCTGTTAAAAGAAGAAAACCCCGCCGAAGAAACAAGAGGGCGTTCCGGAACCGGAAAACTGGGCCGTCCAGATTCATCTAAGAGATCAGGACACAGGAAAACCCCAAAACGTCCAGTCAAAGACAGGGATCAGGGTCATAAAACCGGACACCTGGAACCGGCTTCAAACTAATAACCCCTGAGGAACCCACGGGTTACCCCATCCAGAGAAGACCTTGCACCATAGGTGATGCAAGCACAGCCGCATTCAAGGGACCTTGGACACTGAACGTTCACGTAAATATCCTAGAGACAGGGAGCTTTACCCCTAAATTCTCGAGGCTCAATAAGTCTAAAGACTAAGGAAAACTTACAAGAGAACAGCGCTCAGAACTTTGAAATCTAGATCGAGAAGATTAATAGTCTCCAAAAATCCTCTCAGGATCAATATCCCGGAAACCCCTACAGCTCAAGGAATTTATGAATGAATGAGCATTCCAAGGAGTAACAGTGCCCGACCCTGCTTATCTCCCGAGATCAGACGAGATTGGGCGCATTCAGGGTGGAAAGGCCGTAGGCAACCTAAAAGCCTAGCAGGGGCAACCACAGGAAAAAGAGACAACGCTTTCTCCAGAGCTCCAAAAATATGGACGCAGCCGAGATATCTTATGGGGAAACAAAGGGCCAAAAACCAGAGCTTCCAAAAAACAGATGCCCGGAAACCCAGCCCCAATGAAGGGGCAAAAGCGGCACAGCAACCTCGACCCCATAAGGAAGAGCTATAGTCGCCAAGGATTCACAACGGACAATCCAAGAAAAAGAATACCAAAAAAAATAGACGAGAATCGCCACCTAACCTGGTACCACGGATATCCAAATAGTCATTTGAACTTGCAACCCCATCAGGAAGAGAACTCTAGCTCCGAAGCCAAAGAACCTAAGGATCCCCCAGAGCAAACCTTAGCAGGATCCAACCACGGTAACCCCGCCAACAATCAGGAACCGGACATTGAGGACTGAGCCCAATCCCCTCTGATGCCCCACCCAAAGGAAAAACGAGGACCAGCCTAACATCTAGACAAAAGGCCTCCTATGATATATAAAATGAACTCCTCACCAGAGTGAGCAAACTCGGCACCCCAACCGGACCAGCCAGTTATAACGGGCACCACGTGGATGATATAGACATCCAGGAACAGAAAAACTAGTGCCCAAGCAGGACCAGCCTGATATATAAGGCACCACGGAACTGTCCAAGTCCACAAAAAAGTTGAATCCCTAGTAGTGATAGACAAACGATAGACATAACAATGTCCTAACACAAATTATCAAACTTCCGCGGAAGTGCTAAAGCGACCACAAAATCGGTAGTATCAAATTCCAGAAAATAAATGTTTTCCAAAAGGAAAAACTATAACAGACATGAGCTTCTCAAAATGAAATAAAACACATCCTGACCGGATCAAAATAAATGAAGGCAGCACCCGCAGGTGAACGCCCAAGAAGAATGGACACACTAACAGGACCAGCTAATCAGAGGCCCAATTCTTCTAAAGCTCAGGACTTGAATAAGATACCACCCAAAAAAGGAAAAATGGAGACGACAAGGAGATTGACTTCATCCCCATGCATCTAACCCAGCTTGCCGTCTGGAACTGAAGACTGAGGATCCACTGAACCATTAGAACTGGAATCCTCCAGCACTGCCAAAACATACCTCAGAAGGACAAAAAGGCGCGCCAGTCTATAACGAAAGGCAAGACTTACCTCCGCCAGGGCAACTGATGACCCCGGCCCCTGAAGCCTCAGAGGAAACCGCTTCCCCAGAAGGCTAATCTAATCCAGACGATCCCATGCCTGACGAGCCATTGTTAGCAGAACACGGACAGTATCTTCCAGGAAGATGTAAATGCACCAACGCCATAGATATGGCCATGCAAAACAGTGCCGTAACTTCTGGAGGAAACAAGCCGCCTTCCGGAGAAGCGGTAATGGCATTTGGGACACCTGCTTGCGTAGCAAAAGAAGGATCTAGGTTGAGAACCCCGTGGGATATGGATTCCTCAGGGGCGGATGGCTCGGTGGACTATGTTCCCCGATTCGGGAGAAAATAGCACTCTAAAGCAGCATTCAGAACATAATGGATGGGCATGGATTACCTGGGCCATTTCATATTCTTCGCAAGAAGTAGAATCTGAATCCGATACATTCGTCTCCACAAAATCAGAATCCTCCATAACTTGGAGATTGAAATTACGGATAAAAAATAAAACGGCACCCAACACCCCCAATGGCTGGGGCACTCACCACCTCCTCCATCGCCACACAGTCAGGAATACGTAAATGGAGAACAGAAACGTGACCACGCCCGGTCACAAGGTGCACTGTGCAGGCCAAAGAAAAGCACGCCAGTCCAAAAAGACAGCGCAGCCTGATAAAAAAAAAAGGCCAGTATGTTCCGAAATAGCCACGGGCCCAAGCATCGCTACACATTAGCAGACATAATCACATAACAATAACCTCCCTCAGGAGATATTAACCCTTGATTCCAAAGATAAAGGAGTCTCACTGAGACCCTGACTTATTCATATACATTACATACTCATACTGAAAGTAAAATGAAACGATCTTACCGGAATCTACACCATGGAACAGGAACATGGTCCTTCAAGTGTGACAGATAGTAGCATCGCTTCTGACATGGACTTGAGTGAAGAAAGCAGGCAGCAAAACTCGTCAACGCTGATTGCTTATTGAGCTGTTAATATGAGTCAGGATGGTTTCGCAGAAAGACTCTCCCTGCATCTCCTGGCTCTTAACATTCATCCATGCTCTCACTGAGAGGCTGACAGGACTACTTAAAACTCCAGTCCCATTCCGAAGAGTACTACCCTCCATAAGAGACTAAACCGAATCTTCCGACACTTTTCTGCCAACCTCCTGTGACGAAAGGCAAAGAATGACTGGGGGATGAGGGAAATGGGGGAGGTATTTAAGCCTTTGGCTGGGGTGTCTTTGCCTCCTCCTGATGGCCAGGTTCTGTATTTCTCAAAAGTAATGAATGCAGCTGTGGACTCTCCCCGTTTAAGAAGAAAACTACCTCTAGGTTACAAGTATAAGCTGTATTATGACATGTAAATATTGCCTAAATTACATAAGATATCATTGTTTATACTTGGTTCTATCCCCTCTTCAAGCTGCCCTTTTTTAAAGATTGCAAATATTCCAAAATCCAAACTATTCTCAAATCCAAACCTTTCTATCTGTATCATCTTTGAATTGCTATTGTGGGGTACAATTTTAAGAGGTAACATATTATATTTGATAAAATTTTAATTCTGGCTTCTTTCAGCATTTTTAATTTCAGGATTTCTCAGCTATAATTTAGAAGCAGCCTGTAAAACATATCAGGCAACATGAGTGAGGAGTGTGGGAGTGGATCAATTTGTTACTATGGTAATAGGAAAGAAAATAGAATGAGCAGTGAGAGAGTGGGCTTTCCGATGAAGCAGGTGTGCCCTGTGTATCAAATGCCACACCCACCTGTTCACTACTTTTCAACAACATTAGTTCTGCAAGATGTAAATTTTTAACAATGAACTATTTCAAAATGAGTGCAGTTAACTTGTATTCTTATCAGTACCAAATATTGTTGTTACCAGACTGCCTGTGTGTAAGGATAATCTAGAGGGGGTAACTCACTGGGAGTCAGCCACAGTCTATAAACCCACTGTAGAAAACCTATATTTTAATAAAATCTGAAGCTGCATCTGAAGATACCCTTGTGATAGTTTTAATAAAAGGCTGATTTAAAACTGAAATCCTGTGAGTATGACCCGTTTGTGCGCCTACCATTTTATTTGAAACGTGCTACACCATTGTGAGCTTTTTATTTTGGAGGTGAAAGAATGCAGTTTTCACAAAGGAAAAGAGCAGCTTGCATCCCCTGAGGTGACACAGCACTGCCACATTCGATATTCATTAAACTTTACATTCACTTTAAGAACTCTACAAAACCCCTCCAACCTCACCAGTACCTCAGTCTAACATATAGGCAAGCACAAAAAGGAATGAAAAGTAATAAAAGCCAACAAAATAAGAGCAGGGAAAAAAGATGTGCGCAAAAAAAAAAAGGAAAAAAATCAACCCAGAAAAAACAAGGTTCTGTCTTGAGGACTCTCACCACCATGAAATAAATTTATCATCAGGTAAGCATAAATTATGTTTTCTTTCATACAGGTGGTGAGAGTCCACGATCCATTACTCCTCGCAACTGATACCCAAGCTGTGGAGTCCACGAGTAATAACAGAAAGAGGTGGAATCTAAAAAATATATTTTCTCACTGAGAAACTAACTCTACAACTCTGATAGAGCCTAAAAAAGGCAAAAAAATAAACAGCCGTATAAATAAATCAACGTAAGAACAACTGCCTGAAAAACACCCTGTCAAAGGCTGCCTCAGAAGAAGCAATAACATTAAAATAGTAGAAAAAAATATGCAAAGAAGACCAAAGGACTGATTAGCAAATATTGGTCCGAAAAAATAAGCACAAAGCTATCTAGGTGGACGTGGCCGGACTGCTATCCGACTGACGCTTTTCCGACGGACATTTGTCCGACGGACAATATTCCAAAAGACATTTATCCGGCTGCTGGGTGGGAATGAAGCTTAAAAATCACGGTTTTATAACATTTTTAATAGTGGACTGACAAAAGACAATTAAATCAACTTATATATAACATTTATAACATTTTTAATAGTGGACTGACAAAAGACAATTAAATCAACTTATATATAACATATTAATTATAATATTATAATTATAATAATTATATTATGTGTTAAAAGTACATCGTGAGGGTAGGGACCCATGGATAGGTTCCCAGAGGCGGTTGCGGCGCCCGAGTCACTGATTGTAACAGAAAATTTTGGATCGTATCTGCCCTCGGCCGAATGTATCTTGATTTATTTAAGTAAATCTTATATATTATGTGCTATTGCCTTTAAAAAGTCTAATCTTGAGTATTCACTGTATTTTTCTAAAACTTTCATTATCCTGTTGTTTATGATTTCATATTTTTTTTGGGTTTTCTCAGTTCAACTCCAGAATCAATTTTTTCAATTGTTAACTCCCATTCTGCTTGTTCTTTTCTTATTTTTGAAACTAGTCTGCAAATGCTTGGGTGGGTTATAGACATTCGTTGGTCAAATGCTCTGTGCCATCCTTCTAGAGAGTTGTTTGTTCTAGGTAACCCTAGTTTTGTTCTTTCAAAAGTGTTCCACATCGTAATATCGAAAGTAGGTTTTCTTCTTGTACCTTCTTGTAGTTCGCCAATCCAGGTTTTTTCAAAATAATTTAAAAATTCAGATAAAATGTTACTGTTTTGTTTTTCTATTGATTTTACAAAGTCATTAAATGTTTCAACTACATCTTCCACTGGCACAAATGCTAATGCTTCTAAGCATTTTATGATCAGAGCATTTTTTTCATTATTATACCATATTTTTAAGCCCAAAGATTGTATTTTTCTCCACAGGCATTGGGAAAAATGGAAAAAGCATCCATAAATTATTGTATTTTGTAAAAAATTTGTCATGCAATTTATTGCTGCTCTTTCAAAATCTACAGTAATTGATATAGGATTGATATCTGGATTTTTTTCTTTTATAATACTAAAAATTAAATTATAAGTTTCCTGATTTTTATTTTTTGATATGCAGTATACTAATGGTATGGTATGGTTATCTTCTATTAAAACATGTATTGTATACAACTGAAAACCTAAAGGAGCTGAGTCAAATGTTCCGTCACAGAGCCAGTGTTGTTTTTTTGAAAGAAGATCTACATTTTTTTTAGTAGACAGAATGATTAAATTTTCACTTTCGTGCATGATGAAATTTTCTCCTCTGGTTGTTTTTCTTAAATCATCATTTAAAATGTTTCCATTTGGTGTTGTTCGATGTCGACGTACCATTCTGGCAAGAGTTTCTTTTTTAGGTAGAGCTCCTGCTGCTTCAAGGGGGAAATTAGATGTGCAATTTTGTATTATGCTTGATGTTACTTCTTCTGAATTTTTAGCAACTTCTTTTATTTTTTCAATTGTTTTCATAGATAAAATTCTTGCTGCATTAGGTGGATGTGAATGATTTGATGCATCAATTATATCATTAATGGTTTTTAGCCTTCCTCCACAAAAACCTTTTTTTTCACATCTCCAATATGTGACATTTTCTTTTTTTTTGTCTACAATGTATGCATAACCTTCATATAACATTTTTCTTCCTCCTTTACACGTCTTTATGAACTCCATTTTTTTAATTTGATGTTTTTTTTAAATTTATTTATTTAAGTGTTTGTGTTGTTTTTTTTACCTCAGTAGCCACAATATATATTTAAATTTTCCGCTTTTATACTGATGACAATTATGCAATTACGTGATTGCGTGATTGTGCTGTTCGGCGTGCAGTCGGAAGCAGTGTATATCGGACATATGTCTGACGGACGAATGTGTTTCGGCATTTTGTCCGTCGGAATTTTGTCCGAGCACCTAGGTGGAGGCTAACCTGCCTCCAATAAAACTATATGAAAAGCTTCAACCAAGAAGCCAAAGAAACAGCTGAAATTCTCTAAACGTACCAACTTATATAGTCAGAAAGCATAACCTTATCCTAAAGTAAACTAAGATAAGGAGGAACACAAAGAGTATAAACTCTACTAACAGATGAAATAGCTAAATGAAACAAAACTTCCAGAAAGAAGTTTAACATCCACCTGAAGCATAGGCCCTAAAGGAGGAACCTGCAAAATCCACAACACCAAATAAAAATTCCCAAAAAATTGAATAGGCTTAATTGTAGGCCGGACTAGGACTAAACCATGAATGTCAGAAAGATAAGCAATCTTTTTACGGAGCACTAAAAACTGACCCTTTCAAATGAACTGGCGGATAATCCCTTATCCATCTTGTAAAAATAGAAAGAAATCTGAGACTTCAAAAATAATGGCAAGAAAAAAACCTGATTCGAAAACACCAAGAAATAAAGACCTTTCCAGACCTTTAAAACAATTCCCCTAGTAACAGACTTAAAAGCCTGTATAACATTTCTGATTTTAGCTCCATGTTGTCAAGTTAAGAGAACTAGAATCCAAAGAGAAAGAAGGACCTTAAATAGAAGGTCTGGATACAAAAGTAGCAGCCAAAGGGAGAAAATGGACAGCAGAACCAGATCTGCTTACTAAATAGTGCAGAAACAAGTTGGAGCAAACAGAATCACCAAAGCTCTTCCTGCTCAATATTGGCAATCACCCTGGAATAAAAGACCAGAGCATCCACAAACACAGTTCAAAGATCTCTGGGTCTTACACAGTACCTGGGAAAATTGAGATTCAACAGGGAAGCTATCAGAATTATCAATGAGTGACCCCACAGATATATTATCTGATAGAACATAACCAGATGAAAAGACCACTCTTACAGATGGAGGAACTGAAGACTAAGAAAAAATTGCTTTCGAATTATACAGTCCTGGAACATGAACAGCAGAAATCAGACAGCAATGAGCTTCTGACCAGGAAAGAAATGGAGATACTACCCCCCTGATGATTGACAAACTACTGATAAAACATAGTCTAAATGTTAAAAAGAGAAAAAAAAACGTTTCAATAGAGGCTAATTCTGAAGGTCCCTGAATATTGCACAGAGTATTAAAACGTCCAACGGTAACCTTGCCTCCTGAGGAAACCAAAATCCTTATGCCTTCAGAGACCCCCACGCCCCCCCACCCTGAACCCTCCCCCAAAAAAACAACTTGTGTCTGTAGAGAGAACAGTCAAAATAAGCCCCCTGCATAATGAGCTAATAGCTCATCTACTAAGAAAGAAACAGACTTGTTCTGGAGTTCACAGAGACAACTGAGACATCATTGCAAAAACATAAATTATGTTTACATGATAATTTAATTTCCATCTGTGGGAGGAGAGTCCACTGCTTCATTCATTACTTGTGGGAATTAAGAACCTGGCCACCAGGAGGAGGCAAAGACACCCCAGCCAAAGGCTTTAATACCTCCCCCACTCCCCCTGCCAGAGGAACAAGGAACAGTAGGAGAAATATCAGGGAATAAATGGTGCCAGAAGAATACAATTAAAATTAGGTCCGCCCATCAGAGAAATTGGCGGGAGCAGTAGACTCGCCTCCCACAGATGGAAATGAAATTATCAGGTAAGCATAATTTATGTTTTCCCATCTTAATGGGAGGAGAGTCCACTGCTTCATTCATTACTTGTGGGAACAAATACCCAAGCTCTAGAGGACACTGAATGAAAAAAACTGGAGGGCAAAAGGAGGCGGACCCTAAACTGAGGGCACCACAGCCTGCAGAACCTGTCTCCCAAAAGCTGCTTCCGCAGAAGCAAAAACACCAAATTTGTAAAATTTTGCAAAAGTATGTAAAGAAAACTAAGTGGCCGCCTTACAAATCTGCTCCATAGAGGCCTCGTTCTTAAAGGCCCAAGAAGAGGCCACAGCCCTAGTTGAGTGAGCAGTAATCCTCTGAGGAGACTTATGTCCCGCTGTCTCATAGGACAGATGGATCACGGTCCTCGACCAAAAAGACAGTGAAGTGGAAGAGGCCCTCTGCCCCCTGCGCTTCCCCTAACACACAACACAAATAAAGACGAAGTCTGTCTAAATTCCTTTGTGGCCTGAAGATAAAACTTCAAGGCCCGAATCACATCCAAATTATGAAGCAACCTTTCCTTTGATGAAGAAGGTTTAGGACACAAAGAAGGAACAACTATTTCCTAATTGATGTTACGATTCGACACAACCCCAATCCAGTGCGAAGAACAGCCTTATCAGCGTGAAAGACCAGGTAAGGAGGTTCACATTGCAAGGCCGCTAACTCAGACTCTGCAAGCCGATGCAATCTCCAGTAGGAATAGGACCTTCCAAGAAAGAATTTTAATGTCAAGCGCATTCATAGGCTCAAACGGAGCCCTCTGCAAAACCTTAAGAACCAAGTTTAAGCTCCAGGGAGGAGCAGAATTTCTAAAGACAGGTCTGATCCTAGACAGGGCCTGAACAAAGGACTGAATGTCAGGAAGCTTCGCTAGCTTCTTTTGTAACAGTACAGATAAAGCCGAAATCTGTCCCCTTAAGGAACTGGCGGCAAGACCCTTATCCAGAACGTCCTGAAGAAAAGCCTAAGTCCTGGATACCCTAACCTTGTGCCAGGGGTATCCTCGTACCTCACACCAGGACAAGTAGATCCTCCAGACCTTATGATAGATGCGCTGAGTGACCGACTTCCTGGCCTGAGAGTATCAATCACTCTCTCCGAAAAACCTCTCTTGGCTAAGACTAGATGTTCAATCTCCACACAGTCAGCCTGAGAGAATCGAGATTTTGGTGTCGAAAGGGACCCTGAACCAGCAGATCTCTGCAACAGGATAACCTCCATGGAGGAGACGATGACATACCCACCAGATCCGCAAATCACGTCCTCCGCGGCCACGACGGAGCAATCAGAATAGCCGAAGTTTGCTCCTGCTTGATGCGGGCCACTACTCGAGGTAGAAGAGGCAACAGTGGAAATATGTAAAGTAGGTTGGTAGGGCACCGCTAAGGCGTCTTATCAGCTCTGTCTGAGGATCCCTGGACCGCGACCCGTATCTGGGTAGCTTGAAGTTGAGTCTGGACGTCATGAGATCCATCTCCGGCGTCCCCCATCTGTTGCAAATCTCCGTGAACACCTCAGGGTGGAGAGACCATTCCCCTGGACGAAACGATTGCCTGCTTAGAAAATCCACTTCCAAGTTGTCCACACCCGGAAAGTGGATCGCCGAGAGCGAACAATTGTGGATCCATTCCAAATTCCGAGATACTTCCCTCATGGCTAGGGAGCTTCTCGTTCCCCCCTGATGGTTTATGTAGGCCACCGAGGTAATGTCCGACTAAAATCTGATTAATCGGGAGGACCCCAGGGAGGGCCAAGCCCTCAGAGCCTTGAATATCGCTCGAAGGTTCAGAATATTTATCGGTAGACTCGATTCCTCTCGAGTCCACCTTCCCTGTGCCTTTCTGGCACCCCAAACAGCTCCCCATCCTGTTAGACTTGTATCCGTGGTCACAATCTCCCAGGATGGTCTCAAGAACAATGTCCCCTGGGACAGCTGTCCTGGACGTATCCACCAAGAGAGAGATTCCCTCGTTCGGTTGTCCAGAGATATCTGTTGGGATAGATCTGAGTTCCATTGTCTCAACATGCACAACTGAAGAGGTCTGAGATGAAACCTGGCGTATGGAATGACATCTATGCTGGATACCATGAGCCCAAACACCTCTATACACTTGGCCACAGATATCCTTGAGGAGGTCTGAAGGGCAAGACAGTTGGACGCAATCTTGCAACGTCTCTGATCTGTCAAGAATACCTTCATGGATAAGGAATCTATTATCGTACCCAGGAATTCCACCATGTTGCTCGGAACCAGGGAACTCTTTCCTTCGTTTATCTTCCATCCATCAGATCAAATGAGAAGGGCCCTCGAATGTTCCTCCGTGAGACTGTAGGACGGAGCCTGGACCAGGATATCGTCCAGGTAAGGAGCCACTGCAATACCTCTGGCTCTCGCTACGGCAAGCAGCGCTCCCAGAACCTTTGTAAAGACTCTTGGGGCAGTTGCCAGACCAAACTGTAGGGCCACAAAATGGAAGTGTTGGTCCAGAAATGCGAATCTTAGGAACCTGAAGAGATCCTTGTGGATCGGCACGTGAAGGTAAGCATCCTTCAAATCTATTGTCGACATGAATTGTCACTCTTAAACTAGGGGCAGAATCAACCTGATCGTCTCCATTTTGAACGATGGGACTGACAGAAACTTGTTTAGACACTTTAGGTCCAGAATTGGGCGAAATGTGCCCTCCTTCTTTGGGGCCACAAAAAGGTTTGAATAATATCCCAGACCTCTTTCTCCTAGAGGGACTGGGACAATTACTCCGAGAGAGGAGAGATCCCTCACGCATCCTAGGAAGGCCTCTCTCTTCTCTGGACTTGATGATAGGTTTGAAAGGAGGAATCTGTCTCTGAGCAGATGTATCTTGAACCTATCCTGTAACCCTGGGCAAGAACCTCCAAAACTCAAGGGTCCTAAACGTGTCTTATCCAGGCCTCCGAAAAAAAGAGATAGTCTGCCCCCTACGCGATCCAAAGACAAATCGGGGGCCGCCCCTTCATGCCAATTTTGTCTCGGCGGGCTTCTTACTCTGCTTGGTTTTGTTCCAAGCATTAGCTGGTTTCCAAGATCCCTTGAACTGCTCTGTCTACGCGGCCGGCTGCTGGCGATGAGACTTGTCCGGATGAAAGGGTCAAAAAGTAGACCCCTTAGGCTTATTCTTCTTATCCTGCGGCAGGAAAGCACCCTTGCCACCCGTGATCGTGGATATGATAGAGTCCAGGCTTGGACCAAAAAGAACCTTCCCTTTAAACAGGAGGGAAAGTAATCTAGACTTGGAAGTCATGTCAGCAGACCATGACTTTAACCACAGAGCCCTACAGGCTAAAACAGAAAAACCTGATGTCTTGGCATTCAGGCGAATAATCTGCAAATTTGCATCATGGATGAACGAATGAGCTACCCTTAAGGCCTTAATTCGTTCCTAAATCTCCTCGAGGGGAGTCTCCACCTCGACCATAGCTGACAGAGCATCACACCAAAAGGTATCCGCACCTGCCACTGCAGCGACAAAGAACATCTATCTCAACATGGATTCCAATTTTTTATCCATGGGCTCCTTAAACGAAGAGCTATCTTTGAGCGGGACAGCACCATCCACTTTAAGAATGGCCCCCCACAGCTCAAGCTGCGAGTCCGGAATGGGGAACAGCTTTTTAAAAGAAGTAGAAGGGGAAAAGGACGAACCAAGTTTCTCCCATTCATTCTTAATAATATTAGCCATTTTAACGAGGACCGGGAAAGTCCTCTTAAACTCTATCTAGTTTAGGGATCATAGGTTCCTCTGGCAGTTTCAGTTCAGGAACCTCCAGCGTAGCAAGCACCTCTTACAGCAGAAAGCGCAAATGCTCCATCTTAAATTTAAAATCTGGCTCCTCTGCAGACGGAGGCCTAGAGGACACCAATTCCGACCCAGAAAGAACGTCCTCCGAAGAGTCGGAGTTGTCCTCATCCGCTGATAATCTGTCAGAGACATCCAGCGGAGAAGATGACCACTGGGACGGATAGCTATGTTTCACCTTTCACTTAGCAGGACGTGGTAAGGCATTAAAGGCTGCAGAAACCATCGTTTGTAACTAATCAGCGAAATCTGGTGGCCAAAGGGCCCCTCCCGTGGGAGGATTAGTAATGCCCTGGGAAACTGCATGTGCAATCGGAGACGAGTGTAGGGAATGCACCTCGCGGGACGGAGAACCCTTAGAGGTGGACGGCTCAGTTGTACTAAATATCTTGTTCTTTTTAGATATTGCAATTTTATCAAAGCATGTGGAAGAAAGTTGAGCAGGCTGATCAACCAGAACCTCCTCACAATAGACACAGTTATTAGGTTTAATTAAAGAGGAGTACCCTTTAACATATCAGAGACCTCCATAGCTTGCGCCTTTATTGCGGACTAGATAGAAATTAAAAGGCACCTTTATATCTCAATGACCAGGGCACTCACCACCTCCAATGACCCGGACCACAGAGAAACAGCTTTGTCTCCTATAATTGCCGGTCAAGAAAGAGGAAGTTAAAGAGGACACACCCGTTCACATGGAGTGCCATGCAGGACCGCCCCTGCACTAGAGAGAAAAAACACGCTAAGAAACTGACTGTTCACACACTGACAGAGCCTCATCTCACAAATGACGTAGCATTAAAACACAATAAATAATATTAAGCATATATCCCTCCCTGTTCAATAACCCCCTTTCCAAGGGTATTACCCTTGATTCTATACAGATAAAAGGAGACGCACTGTGGCCCTGTCTTCTTATGTTATCATATGTGTATAAATGAAACGATATTACCAGAATCTATGCCGTGGAACAGGAACATGGCCTTTTAAGTGTGACAGGGTAGTAGCATCGTTCCAGACATGGACTTGAGAGCAGAAAAACTAAATTTATGCTTTTCTGATAAATGTATTTATTTCTTGACATGGTGAGTCCACGGATCATCTCTAATTACTATTTGGAATATCACTTCTGGCCAGCAGGAGGAGGCAAAGAGCACCACAGCAAAGCTGTTAAGTATCACCTCCCTTCCCTCAAACCCCAGTCATTCGACCGAAGGAAAAAGAGAGAAAGGAAGTAACAAGGTGCAGAGGTGCCTGAGGTTTACAAATTAAAAAGACTGTCTGATAATACAGGGCGGGCCGTGGACTCACCGTGTCAAGAAATAAATAAAATCATCAGGTAAGCATAAATTTTGTTTTCTTTCTAATGACACTGGGAATCCACGGATCATCTCTAATTACTATTGGCAATCAATACCAAAGCTAGAGGACACAGATGATAAGGGAGGGACAAGACAGGAAACCTAAACGGAAGGCACCACCGCTTGAAGAACCTTTCCCCCAAAGGAAGCCTCAGCCGAGGCAAAAGTATCAAATTTATAGAATTTCGAAAAAATGTGGAGCGAGGACCAAGTTGCAGCCTTGCAAATCTGTTCCATAGAAGTTTCATTTTTGAATGCCCTGGAAGAGGAAACAGCCCTCGTGGAATGAGCCATGATTTTCTCAAGGGGTTGTTGTCCAGCAGTTTGATAGGCCAAACGAATTATACTCCTCAGCCAAGGAGAAAGAAACGTAGCCGTAGCTTTATGACCCTTACGTTTCCCAGAGAAAAGTACAAACAAGGAAGAGGACTGGTGAAACTCCTTAGTCACCTGCAAATAGTACTTCAATGCACGTACCACATCCAGATTGTGCAGTAACCGCTGCTTGTGAGAAGAATGGTTAGGACACAAGGAAGGAACAACGATTTCCTGGTTAATATACCTATCTGAAACCACTGTCGGAAGGAAACCTAACTTAGTACGCAGAACTACCTTATCTGAATGAAAAACAAGGTAAGGGGATTCCCACTGCAACGCCGAGTTCAGAAACTCTTCGAGCAGAAGAAATTGCAACAAGAAACAAAACTTTCCAAGATAACTTCTTAATGTCTAAGGAATGCATAGGCTCAAACAGAGCCTGCTGAAGAACTTTAAGAACAAGGTTAAGATTCCAGGGAGGAGTAACAGATTTGAACACAGGCCTGATTCTGACCAAGGCCTGACAGAAGGATTGCACATCTGGCACGTCCGCTAGACATTTATGCAACAATATAGATGAAGCATAAATTTGACCCTTCAAGGTACTAGCAGATAATCCCTTCTCTAGACCCTCCTGGAGAAAAGACAAAATCCTAGGAATCCGAACTCTTCTCCAAGAGTAGCCTCTGGATTCACACCAATACAGATATTTACGCCATATCTTATAGTAAATCTTTCTGGTAACAGGCTTACGAGCCTGAATCAAGGTCTCAATCGACCGACTCAGAAAAACCCATGCTTAGATAAACTTAAGCGGTCAATCTCCAAGCAGTCAGCTTCAGAGAAACAAGATTTTAATGAAGGAAGGGCCCTTGATGTAGAAGGTCCTTCCTCAGAGGGAGTCTCCACAGAGGTAGAGACGACATTTCCACTAGGTCTGCATACCAGATCCTGCGAGGCCATGCCAGTGTAATGAAAATCACTGACGCCCTCTCCTGCGTGACTCGAGCAATGACCCGAGGGAGAAGAGCGAACGGAGGAAACAGGCATGCTAGACTGAAATTCCAAGGAACCGCCAGAGTCTCTATCAGTACAGCCTGAGGATCGCTTGACCTTGACCCATACCTCGGGAGCTTGGCATTCTGACAAGACGCCATGAGAGCCAGCTCCAGCTGCCCCCATCTGAGGACCAGGCTGGAAAATACTTCTGGATGAAGTTCCCACTTCCCCGGGTGAAAAATCAGAAAATTTGCTTCCCAATTGTCCAATCATGGGATGTGGATCGCAGACAGGCAGCAGTTGTGAGTCTCCACCCACTGAATAATCTTGGTCACCTCTGTCATGGCCAAGGAACTCAGAGTTCCTCCCTGATGGTTGATGTAAGCCACAGAAGTTATGTTGTCCGACTGGAACCTGATAAACCAGGCTGAAGCTAACAGAGGCCAGGCCAGGAGAGCATTGAAGATGGCTCTCAGCTCTAGAATGTTTATGGTAAGACCTGACTCCTCCCGAGTCCATAGACCCTGAGCCTTTAACGAGCCCCAGACTGCTCCCCATCCCAGCAGGCTTGCATCCGTGGTCACAACCACCCAGATAGGCCTGCAGAAGCAGGTACCCTGGGAGAGATGTTCCTGAGACAGCCACCAAGGAAGAGAATCTCTTGTTGCCTGATCCAGTTCTAATCGTGGAGACAGATCCGCATAATCCCCGTTCCATTGACTGAGCATGCATAACTGTAGAGGTCTGAGATGGAACCAAGCCAACGGAATGATGTCCATGGCAGACACCATCAGACAGATTACCTCCATACATTGGGCCACTGATGGTCGAAGAGAGGACTGAAGGGCAAGACAAGAGTTAAGAATCTTTGTCTTTCTGACCTCTCTCAGAAAAATTTTCATTGATTGAGAATCTATTATGATTCCCAAGAACACCACCTGTGTAGCTGGAATTAAGGAACTCTTTCCCAAATTCACCTTCCATCCGTGAGAACGCAGAAAAGATAACAAAATCTCCGTGTGGGAGTCTGCTTGTTGAAAGGAAGGCACCTGAACCATAATATCGTCCAGATAAGGCGCCACAGCAATATCCCGCTGCCGAAGCCCTGCCAACAGCGCTCCCAGAACCTTTGAGAAAATCTTGGGAGCTGTCTCAAGGCCGAATGGAAGAGCCCCAAACTGGAAGTGTTTGTCTAAAAAGGCGAACCTTAGAAACTTGTGGTGGTCCCTGCGAATAGGAATGTGCAGGTACGCATCCTTTGAATCTACTGTTGTCATGAGTTGACCTTCTTGAATCAAGGGAAGAATGGAACAAATCGTTTCCATCTTGAAGGAGGGTACTCTGAGAAACTTGTTTAGAGACTCTTGAGGTCTAGCATTGGTCTGAAGGTTCCCTCTTTTTTGGGAACCACAGATTGGAATAGAATCCCAGGCCCTGTTCCTGTATTGGAATCGGAAATATCATTCCCAGGCTGGATAGATCGCGAACACAATGTAAGACTGCCTCTCTCTTTATCTGGTCTACAGATAACCTTGAGAGAAGGAACCTGCCCCTGGGAGGAAAGGTCTTGAATTCCAGTTTGTAGCCCTGGAACACGATGTCCACTGCCCAGGGATCCGGAACATCTCGAACCAAGGGTTGAGCGAAGAGAGAAAGTGTGCCCCCAACAAGATCCGCTCCCGGACCGGGGCCAGACCCTTAATGTTGATTTTGAGTCACTAACGGGCTTCTTGGATTTCTTCGCCTTGTTCCAAGACGGATTGGGCTTCCAGGAGGACTTGGACTGTTTCTGCTTGGAAGGGGGAGGGAAGGCTTACCCTTAAAGTTTCGAAAGGAACGAAAATTACTCTGCCGTCCTTTCTGTTTGATCCTCTTATCCTGAGGGAGAAAGTGCCCCTTTCCTCCCGTAATATCTGAAATGATTTCAGCCAACCCCGGCCCAAACAAGGTCTTACCCTTGTAAGGAATTGCCAAGAGCTTAGACTTAGATGACACATCCGCAGTCCAGCAAAGCCAGAAATCTTTGCTCCCAATTTTATGACTTGTAAGGAAGCATCCGTTTGGCCAACTTAAGAGCCTTGATCCTGTCCTGGATCTCTTCAAGAGGTAGTATCCGTCTGAATAGAGTCAGATAACGCATCAAACCAGTAAGCTGCCGCGATGGTGACGGTAGCAATACACACCGCAGGTTTCCATTGTAAACCCTGGTGTACATACATTTTTTTTTAAGTAATCCTTACAACTTCTTATCCATAGGATCCTTAAAAGAACAGCTATCCTCTATGGGAATAGTGGTTCTCTTAGCCAAGGTGGAAATTGCCCCTTCTACCTTGGGGACCATCTGCCAAGACTCCTTTATAGAGTCAGTTATTAGAAACATCATCTTAAAAATTAGGGACAGAGATAACGGGATGCCAGGTCTCTCCCATTCCCGTGCAATAATCTCTGTAGCCCGGTCAGGTACCGGAAAAACCTCCACCACAGAATGAACGTCAAAGTATTTGTTTAGCTTACTTGACTTCTTAGGATTGACTGACAGTTATGTCGGAGTCGTCCAGAGTGGCCAAAACCTCCTTAAGTATAACAACCAGAGGTGTTCTAGCTTAAACCTGAAGGATACAACTTCAGCTTCAGCAGAAGGAATTACACTGTCTGAGTCTGAGACTTCAGCCTCAGATGCTACTGAAGTATCTTCCTCCTCAGACTTCTGAGAGGGAACATGCGGAATAGCCACGACTGTATCAGAAACCTTACTTACTGATTCTTTACTTTTCCTCTTGCATTTCCCCTGCAACATGGGAAAGGCAGACAGCGCATCAGTTACCGCAGAAAATATGTGGGTAGCAATGTCTTGCAAAGTAACTCCAACCGGAGTGTAAGAGGAAAAGCAGGGCACTGCATGTGTGGACGATAAAGTTTGGGACACTTGAAGAGAAAGCTGCGGCATGTCTTGAACAGGAGCCTCCTGAACAACCTCTGCCTTAGATAATGATGGCTCAGTATCAAAAAGTCTCTCCCTGTAATGTAATGTTCTCTCAAACAAAAAACACAATTTATGCTTACCTGATAAATTTATTTCTCTTGTGGTGTATCCAGTCCACGGATCATCCATTACTTGTGGGATATTCTCATTCCCAACAGGAAGTTGCAAGAGGACACCCACAGCAGAGCTGTAATATAGTTCCTCCCCTAACTGTCATAGCCAGTCATTCGACCGAAAACAAGCCGAGAAAGGAGGAACCATAGGGTGCAGTGGTTACTGTAGTTTAAATTTAAAAATTACCTGCCTTAAAATGACAGGGCGGGCCGTGGACTGGATACACCACAAGAGAAATAAATTTATCAGGTAAGCATAAATTGTGTTTTCTCTTGTAAGGTGTATCCAGTCCACGGATCATCCATTACTTGTGGGATACCAATACCAAAGCTAAAGTACACGGATGAAGGGAGGGACAAGGCAGGAACTTAAATGGAAGGAACCACTGCCCGTAAAACCTCTCTCCCAAATATAGCCTCCGAAGAAGCAAAAGTATCAAATTTGTAAAATTTTGAAAAAATATGAAGCGAAGACCAAGTCATCGCCTTGCAAATCTGATCAAAAGAAGCCTCATTTTTAAAGGCCCAAGTGGAAGCCACAGCTCTAGTGGAATGAGCTGTAATCCTTTCAGGAGGTTGCTGTCCAGCAGTCTCATAGGCTAAGCGGATTAAGCTTCTTAGTCAAAAAGAAAAAGAGGTTGCCGAAGCCTTTTGACCTCTCCTCTGTCCAGTGTAGACAACAAAAAAAGCAGATGTTTGACGAAAATCTTTAGTAACTTGTAAGTAAAACTTTAAAGCACGGACCACGTCCAAATTGTGAAACACAAGGATGGAACAACAATCTCTTGATTGATATTCTTGTTAGATACTACCTTAGGTAAGAACCCAGGTTTGGTACGCAGGACTACCTTATCCGTATGAAAAATCAGATAAGGAGAATCACATTGTAAGGCAGATAGCTCAGAGACTCTACGAGCCAAGGAAATAGCTACCAAAAAAAAGAACTTTCCAAGATAAAAGCTTGATATCTATGGAATGAAGAGGTTCAAACGGAACTCCTTGAAGAACCTTAAGAACCAAGTTTAAAGCTCCATGGTGGAGCAACAGGTTTAAACACAGGCTTGATTCTAACTAAAGCCTGACAAAATGCCTGAACGTCTGGAACATCTGCCAGACGCTTAACTAGCTGACAATCCTTTTTCCAAACCTTCTTGGAGAAAAGATAATATCCTAGCAAACCTTACTCCATGAGTAACCCTTGGATTCACACCAATAAAGATATCTACTCCATACCTTATGGTAAATTTTCCTGGTGACAGGCTTTCGTGCCTGTCTTAAGGTATCAATAACTGACTCGGAGAAGCCACGCTTTGATAAAATCAAGCGTTCAATCTCCAGGCAGTCGGCCTCAGAGAAATTAGATTTGGATGGTTGAAAGGACCCTGAAGTAGAAGGTCCTGTTTCAGAGGCAGAGACCATGGTGGAAAGGATGACATGTCCACTAGATCTGCATACCAGGTCCTGCGTGGCCACGCAGGTGCTATCAGAATCACTGATGCTCTCTCCTGCTTGATCTTGGCAATCAGTCGAGGGAGCAGAGGAAACGGTGGAAATACATAAGCCAGGTTGAAAGACCAGGGTGCTGCTAGAGCATCTATCAGTGTCGCCTTGGGATCCCTGGACCTGGATCCGTAACACGGAAGCTTGGCGTTCTGGCGAGACGCCATGAGATCCAGTTCTGGTTTGCCCCAACGATGAATCAGTTGTGCAAATGCCTCCGGATGGAGTTCCCACTCTCCCGGATGAAAAGTCTGACGACTTAGAAAATACGCCTCCCAGTGCTCTACACCTGGGATATGGATAGCTGATAGGTGGCAAGAGTGAATCTCTGCCCAGCGAATTATTTTTGAAACTTCTAAGATCTCTAGGGAACTTCTCGTTCCCCCTTGATGGTTGATGTAAGCTACAGTCGTGATGTTGTCCGACTGAAATCTGATGTACCTCAGAGTTGCTAACTGAGGCCAAGCCTGAAGAGCCTTGAATATCGCTCTTAGTTCCAGAATATTTAATGGAAGGAGAGACTCCTCCTGAGTCCACGATCCCTGAGCCTTCAGGGAGTTCCAGACTGCACCCCAACCTAGAAGGCTGGCATCTGTCGTAACAATTGTCCAATCTGGCCTGCGAAAGGTCATACCTTTGGACAGATGGACCCGAGATAGCCACCAGAGAAGAGAATCCCTGGTCTCTTGGTCCAGATTCAGTTGAGGGGACAAATCTGTGTAATCCCCGCTCCACTGACTGAGCATGCATAGTTGCAGCGGTCTGAGATGTAAGCGTGCAAACGGCACTATGTCCATTGCCGCTACCATTAAGCCGATTACTTTCATACACTGAACCACCGAAGGGCGCGAAATGGAATGAAGAACCCGGCAGGAATTTAAAAGCTTTGATAACCTGGACTCCGTCAGGTGAATTTTCATTTCTACAGAATCTATCAGAGTCCCTAGAAAGGAAACTCTTGTGAGTGGGGATAGAGAACTCTTTTCCTCGTTCACTTTCCACCCATGCGACCACAGAAATGCCAGTACTACGTCCGTATGAGACTTGGCAATTTGGAAGTTTGACGCCTGTATCAGGATGTCGTCTAAATAAGGGGCTACTGCTATCCCCCGCGGCCTTAGGACCGCGGGGATAGTAGGACGCTTCACTAGAGTAGAAACTGCTCCCTCCACCTTAGGGACTGTCTGCCATAAGTCCCATGTGGTGGTGTCTATTGGAAACATTTTTCTAAAAATAGGAGGTGAAGAGAATGGCACACCTGGTCTATCCCATTCCTTATTAATAATTTCTGTAAACCTTTTAGGTATTTGGAAAAACATCAGTACACACCGGCACTGCAAAGTATTTATCCAGTCTACACAATATCTCTGGCACTGCAATGGTATCACAGTCATTCAGAGCAGCTAAAACCTCCCTAAGCAACACGCGGAGGTGTTCAAGCTTAAATTTAAATGTAGAAATATTAGAATCAGGTATCTTTCCTGAGTCATTAACATCACCCACTGACTGAAGCTCTCTTTCCTCAGCTTCTGCATATTGTGAGGCAGTATCAGACATGGTTCTTAAAGCGTCAGTATGCTCTGCATTTTGTCTCACCCCAGAGCTATCTCGCTTACCTCAAAGTTCAGGTAGTCTGGCTAATACCGCTGACAGTGTATTATCCATGACTGCCGCCATGTCTTGTAAAGTAAACGCTATGGGCGCCCTAGATGTACTTTGAGCGTGAGTCCCTTAAACGAGAGTCAAAGGGTCTGACACGTGGGGAAAGTTAGTCGGCATAACTTCCCCCTCGTCAGATTCCTCTGGTGATACATTTTTTAAAGACAGAAAATGATCTTTATTGCATTAAATGAAATCAGTACATTTGGTACACATTCTAAGAGGGGGTTCCACCATGGCTTTTAAACATAATAAACAAGGAGTTTCTTCTATGTCAGACATGTTTATACAGAATAGCAATGAGACTAGCAAGCTTGGAAAACACTTTAAATCAAGTTAACAAGCAAATATAAAAAATGGTACTGTGCCTTTAAGAGAAACAAATTTTGTCAGAATTTAAAAAACAGTGAAAAAATGCAGTAAATCAAACGAAATTTTTACAGTGTGTATAATAGGCTAACAGAGCATTGCACCCACTTGCAAATGGATGATTAACCCCTTAGTTCAAAAAACAGAATTTATGCTTACCTGATAAATTACTTTCTCCAACGGTGTGTCCGGTCCACGGCGTCATCCTTACTTGTGGGATATTCTCTTCCCCAACAGGAAATGGCAAAGAGCCCAGCAAAGCTGGTCACATGATCCCCCCTAGGCTCCGCCTTCCCCAGTCATTCGACCGACGTAAAGGAGGAATATGCATAGGAGAAATCATATGATACCGTGGTGACTGTAGTTAGAGAAAATAAATCATCAGACCTGATTAAAAACCAGGGCGGGCCGTGGACCGGACACACCGTTGGAGAAAGTAATTTATCAGGTAAGCATAAATTCTGTTTTCTCCAACATAGGTGTGTCCGGTCCACGGCGTCATCCTTACTTGTGGGAACCAATACCAAAGCTTTAGGACACGGATGATGGGAGGGAACAAATCAGGTCGCCTAGATGGAAGGCACCACGGCTTGCAAAACCTTTCTCCCAAAAATAGCCTCAGATGAAGCAAAAGTATCAAATTTGTAGAATTTGGTAAAAGTGTGCAGTGAAGACCAAGTCGCTGCCTTACATATCTGATCAACAGAAGCCTCGTTCTTGAAGGCCCAAGTGGAAGCCACAGCCCTAGTGGAGTGAGCTGTGATTCTTTCAGGAGGCTGCCGTCCGGCAGTCTCATAAGCCAATCGGATAATGCTTTTAAGCCAGAAAGAGAGAGAGGTAGAAGTTGCTTTTTGACCTCTCCTTTTACCAGAATAAACAACAAACAAAGAAGATGTTTGTCTGAAATCCTTAGTAGTAAAATTTGAGAGCACGAACTACATCCAAGTTGTGCAACAAACGTTCCTTCTTTGAAACTGGATTAGGACACAAAGAAGGCACGACAATCTCCTGGTTAATATTTTTGTTAGAAACAACTTTCGGAAGAAAACCAGGTTTAGTACGCAAAACCACCTTATCTGCATGGAACACCAGATATGGAGGAGAACACTGCAGAGCAGATAACTCTGAAACTCTTCTTGCAGAAGAAATTGCAACCAAAAACAAAACTTTCCAAGATAATAACTTTATATCAACGGAATGTAGGGGTTCAAACAGAATCCCCTGAAGAACTGAAAGAACTAGATTTAGACTCCAGGGAGGAGTCAAATTTTTGTAAACAGGCTTGATTCTAACCAGAGCCTGAACAAAAGCTTGAACGTCTGGCACATGCCTGAGCGAAGAGAGAAAGTCTGCCCCCCACCAGATCCGGTCCCGGATCGGGGGCCAACATCTCATGCTGTCTTTGTAGCAGTAGCAGGCTTCTTGGCCTGCTTTCCTTTGTTCCAGCCTTGCATTGGTCTCCAGGCAGGCTTGGCTTGAGACGTATTACCCTCTTGCTTAGAGGGTGTAGAACTTGAGGCTGGTCCGTTTCTACGAAAGGGACGAAAATTAGGTTTATTTTTAGCCTTGAAAGACCTATCCTGAGGAAGGGCATGGCCCTTTCCCCCAGTGATATCTGAAATAATCTCTTTCAAATCAGGGCCAAACAGCGTTTTCCCCTTGAAAGGAATATTAAGCAATTTGTTCTTGGATGACGCATCCGCTGACCAAGACTTTAGCCAAAGCGCTCTGCGCGCCACAATAGCAAACCCTGAATTTTTCGCCGCTAATCTAGCTAATTGCAGGGTAGCGTCTAGAGTAAAAGAGTTAGCCAATTTAAGAGCACGAATTCTGTCCATAATCTCCTCATAAGAGGTATCTTTATCTAGCGACTTTTCTAGTTCATCAAACCAGAAACACGCTGCTGTAGTAACAGGAACAATGCATGAAATTGGCTGTAGAAGGTAACCTTGCTGAACAAACATCTTTTTAAGCAAACCTTCTAACTTTTTATCCATAGGATCTTTGAAAGCACAACTATCTTCTATAGGAATAGTAGTGCGTTTGTTTAAAGTAGAGACCGCCCCCTCGACCTTAGGGACTGTCTGCCATAAGTCCTTTCTGGGGTCGACTATAGGAAACAATTTCTTAAATATAGGGGGAGGGACAAAAGGTATGCCGGGCCTTTCCCATTCTTTGTTTACAATATCCGCCACCCGCTTGGGTATAGGAAAAGCTTCGGGGGGCACCGGGACCTCTAGGAACTTGTCCATCTTACATAATTTCTCTGGAATGACCAAATTGTCACAATCATCCAGAGTAGATAACACCTCCTTAAGCAGAGCGCGGAGATGTTCCAATTTAAATTTGAACGTAATAACATCAGGTTCAGCTTGTTGAGAAATTTTTCCTGAATCTGAAATTTCTCCCTCAGACAAAACCTCCCTAGCCCCTTCAGACTGGTGTAAGGGCATGTCAGAACCATTATCATCTGCGCCCTCATGCTCTTCAGTATCTAAAACAGAGCAGTCGCGCTTTCCCTGATAAGTGGGCATTTTGGCTAAAATGTTTTTAATAGAATTATCCATTACAGCCGTTAATTGTTGCATAGTAAGAAGAATAGGCGCACTAGATGTACTAGGGGCCTCTTGTGTGGGCAAGACTGGTGTAGACACATAAGGGGATGATGCAGTACCATGCTTACTCCTCTATTTAAAAGAGAAGGAACTTTGGCTTCCTGACATACAGAACATAGTCTATCTGATGGTACAGACATGTTAAACAGGCATAAACTTGATAACAAAGTACAAAAAACGTTTTAAAATAAAACCGTTACTGTCACTTTAAATTTTAAACTGAACACACTTTATTACTGAATATGCGAAAAAGTATGAAGGAATTGTCCAAAATTCACCAAAATTTCACCACAGTGTCATAAAGCCTTGAAAGTATTGCACACCAAATTTGAAAGTTTTAACTCTTAAAATAACGGAACCGGAGCCGTTTTTACATTTAACCCCTATACAGTCCCTGGTATCTGCTTTGCTGAGACCCAACCAAGCCCAGAGGGGAATACGATACCAAATGACGCCTTCAGCACGCTTTTTCAGTGTATCAGAGCTCCTCACACATGCATCTGCATGCTTTGATTCCCAAAAAACAACTGCGCATTAGTGGCGCGAAACTGAGGCTCTGCCTATGACTAGAGAAGGCCCCCAGTGAAAAAGGTGTCCAATACAGTGCCTGCCGTTTTTATTATCAAAATTCCCAGATAAAAACAACTCCTCAGAGTAACAAACCATTAAACAAGCTTATAAAACAAACGTTTTAGCCCAGAAAAATGTCTACCAGTCTTTAAAGCCCTTGTGAAGCCCTTTATAAATTGTTATTAAAATGGCTTACCGGATCCCATAGGGAAAATGACAGCTTCCAGCATTACCAAGTCTTGTTAGAAATGTGTCATACTTCAAGCAGTAAAAGTCTGCACACTGTTCCCCCCAACTGAAGTTACTTCATCTCAACAGTCCTGTGTGGAAACAGCCATCGATTTTAGTAACGGTTGCTAAAATCATCTTCCTCTTACAAACAGAAATCTTCATCTCCTTTCTGTTTCAGAGTAAATAGTACATACCAGCACTATTTTAAAATAACAAACTCTTGATTGAAGCAATAAAACTACATTTAAACACCAAAAAACTCTAAGCCATCTCCGTGGAGATGTTGCCTGTACAACGGCAAAGAGAATGACTGGGGAAGGCGGAGCCTAGGGGGGATCATGTGACCAGCTTTGCTGGGCTCTTTGCCATTTCCTGTTGGGGAAGAGAATATCCCACAAGTAAGGATGACGCCGTGGACCGGACACACCTATGTTGGCGAAAACGGATCAAAAAAACGAAAACAGAATTTATGCTTACCTGATAAATTACTTTCTCCAACGGTGTGTCCGGTCCACGGCGTCATCCTTACTTGTGGGAATATCTCTTCCCCAACAGGAAATGGCAAAGAGTCCCAGCAAAGCTGGCCATATAGTCCCTCCTAGGCTCCGCCCACCCCAGTCATTCGACCGACGGACAGGAGGAAAAAATAGGAGAAACCATAGGGTGCCGTGGTGACTGTAGTTAGAGAAAATAATTAATGAAACCTGATTAAAAAACCAGGGCGGGCCGTGGACCGGACACACCGTTGGAGAAAGTAATTTATCAGGTAAGCATAAATTCTGTTTTCTCCAACATTGGTGTGTCCGGTCCACGGCGTCATCCTTACTTGTGGGAACCAATACCAAAGCTTTAGGACACGGATGAAGGGAGGGAGCAAATCAGGTTACCTAAACGGAAGGTACCACGGCTTGCAAAACCTTTCTCCCAAAAATAGCCTCCGAAGAAGCAAAAGTATCAAATTTGTAAAATTTGGCAAAAGTGTACAGTGAAGACCAAGTCGCTGCCTTACATATCTGATCAACAGAAGTCTCGTTCTTGAAGGCCCATGTGGAAGCCACAGCCCTAGTGGAGTGAGCTGTGATTCTTTCAGGAGGCTGCTGTCCGGCAGTCTCATAAGCCAATCAGATGATGCTTTTAAGCCAAAAGGAAAGAGGTAGAAATTGCTTTTTGACCTCTCCTTTTACCAGAATAGACGACAAACAGAGAAGATGTTTGCCTGAAGTCTTTTGTAGCTTCTAAGTAGAATTTTAGAGCACGGACTACATCTAAATTATGTAGCAAACGTTCCTTCTTTGAAACTGGATTCGGACACAAAGAAGGTACAACTATCTCCTGGTTAATATTTTTGTTGGAAACAACCTTTGGAAGAAAACCAGGCTTAGTACGCAAAACAACCTTATCTGAATGGAACACCAGATAGGGCGGAGTACACTGCAGAGCAGATAACTCAGAAACTCTTCTAGCAGAAGAAATAGCAACCAAAAACAAAACTTTCCAAGATAACAACTTAATATCTATGGAATGTAAAGGTTCAAACTGAACCCCTTGAAGAACAGAAAGAACTAGATTTAAACTCCAGGGAGGAGTCAAAGGTCTGTAAACAGGCTTGATCCTAACCAAAGCCTGAACAAATGCTTGAACATCTGGCACAGCTGCCAGTTGTTTGTGTAGTAAGACAGATAAAGCAGAAATCTGTCCCTTTAGAGAACTCGCAGATATTCCTTTATCCAAACCTTCTTGTAGAAAGGAAAGGATCTTAGGAATTTTTATCTTATTTCATGGGAATCCCTTGGATTCACACCAGCAGATATATATTTTCCATATTTTATGGTAAATTTTTCTAGTTACCGGTTTTCTGGCTTGAACCAGAGTATCTATCACAGAATCTGAAAACCCACGCTTTGATAGAATCAAGCGTTCAATCTCCAAGCCGTCAGCTGGAGGGAGACCAGATTTGGATGTTCGAATGGACCCTGTACAAGAAGGTCCTGTCTCAAAGGTAGCCTCCATGGTGGAGCCGATGACATATTCACCAGGTCTGCATACCAAGTCCTGCGTGGCCACGCAGGAGCTATCAAGATCACAGAGGCCCTCTCCTGCTTGATCCTGGCTGCCAGTCTGGGAATGAGAGTAAACGGTGGAAACACATAAGCTAGGTTGAAGGTCCAAGGCGCTACTAGTGCATCCACTAGTCGCCTTGGGATCCCTGGATCTGGACCCATAGCGAGGAACCTTGAAGTTCTGACGAGACGCCATCAGATCCATATCTGGAATGCCCCATAATTGCGTCAACTGGGCAAAGATCTCCGGGTGGAGTTCCCACTCCCCCGGATGGAATGTGTGACGACTCAAGTAATCAGCTTCCCAGTTTTCCCCCTTAAAATAACGAAACCGGAGCCGGTTACAGTTTTAACCCCTCTACAGTCCCAGCTACAGGCTTTGCTGCAATTTTACCAAACCCAGGGGGGAATACGATACCAAATGAAGCCTTCTAGGAACTTTTCCAACTACTTTCAGATCCTCACACATGCATCTGCATGTCTTGCTCTCAAAAGTAACTGCGCAATAATGGCGCGAAAATGAGGCTCAGCCTACAACTGGGAAGGCCCTTCCTGACTGGAAAAGGTGTCTAACACAGTGCCTGACGTTAAAAAACTTTCCCCAAGTTTATAAGTGTGAATAACCAGCATAAACATGTGTAAAATGCCCAAATAAAGCAATCGATTTTGCCCATAAAAGTGTCTACCAGTTTTATAGCCCATATTAAGCCCTTTATTCTGTTTGAGACTAAGAAAATGGCTTACCGGTCCCCATGAGGGGAAATGACAGCCTTCCAGCATTACATGGTCTTGTTAGAAATATGGCTAGTCATACCTTAAGCAGAAAAGTCTGCTAACTGTTTCCCCCAACTGAAGTTACTTCATCTCAACAGTCCTATGTGGAAACAGCAAACGATTTTAGTTACTGTCTGCTAAAATCATCTTCCTCTCACAAACAGAATTCTTCATCTTTTTCTGTTTCAGAGTAAATAGTACATACCAGCACTATTTTAAAATAACAAACTCTTGATAGTAGAATAAAAAACTACAACTAAACACCACATACTCTTAACCATCTCCGTGGAGATGTTGCCTGTGCACCGGCAAAGAGAATGACTGGGGTGGGCGGAGCCTAGGAGGGACTATATGGCTGGGACTCTTTGCCATTTCCTGTTGGGGAAGAGATATTCCCACAAGTAAGGATGACGCCGTGGACCGGACACACCAATGTTGGAGAAATAGACGTTTTTTAACAGTCACAACCAACTGCCACAGCAAGCTGTGGCCCTACCTTCCTCAATAAACGACTTTGGAAAGCCTTTGGGCCCTTTAGAGATGTCCTATAGCATTCAGAGGGCCTTTGAGGGAAGCTGGATGTCACAGTTTGTAATTTTATATGAAAGTTTTTTTTATTGACTTTTGAATGTTATTACATACAGCATCTTAAATAACAGTTAGAAACATAAAAACAAAAAATACAAATACAATAACATTACAGCCTTCAAGTGATTGAATATGTGAGTTTTCCACACAAGACAAGAGTAATTTTGGTTTATCGACCTTTCAGTAATATTCCAAAATATAATGGTGTGTTAATTCCGCTTTCCATCTAGCCTGACTCAATCTCAATCATGATCAAATCCCTATTTCCTCCCCCCCTCATCTCTACCCATTCATCTTGCTCCTGAAGACTCAATTATCTCACTCATTGAGGCACTCTAACCGGATTGTTTCCTACTGATCTTGTTGGTTTGCTAGGATTCTAGCTCTATTTTCTTTTTCAGTATACATAATATATGGTTCCCACTGTTGTATAAACTTATCCCTGGTATTAAGAAGCTCTGCCGAGGCGCTACTCATTGTAAAGTGATAATCTATTCTACTTTTAATATATTCAAATGAGGGTGGATCCACCTTCCAAAATCTAGCTATGCTTACTCTCACAACCGTGCAGATCAAGGCTATTAGCTTGTGATGTCTTTTCACTTTATTATCTGGAGGAAAATGAAGCAAAGCCTGTTCAGGGGTAAGTGTGATATTAGTTTCTAGAATTAGGCTTAGATACCTTGAAGTCTGATTCCAAATCTCTGTAACCTTTCCACAATGCCACCACATGTGTAAGTATGTCCCTTCCTCCCCACAACCCCTGTAGCACAAGTGGGGCCTGCTGTCCTGTGTATTGGCAAATCTTGTGGGATATATGTACCATTTATAGAGTACTTTAATATAGTTTTCCTTCAACATGGCATTTGGAGAAAACGATAGACCTCTATTAATGTTTGATACCCAATTATCTATTGTCCATGTCCTGCCCAAATCCTGTTCCCATTTAGTCATTATTACACTCTTGTCCCTATTTGAGCCACCATTAATAGCCGGATAGAGCAATGCTATCAGTCCCCTCCTAACCTCCTTCGATAAACATAGTGATTCTAATATAGTATTGTTTGGAGGCTTATCTAATCCCATTATCTCTCGAACTCTGGATTTAAGTTGTAAGTAGTGGAACCACTCATTTTGCCCGGGTGTGCCTAGCTCTGCATATTGAGAGAAGGATAGTAGGTCACTATTAACATAAACATCTGCTATTCGGTAGAGGCCTTTATTCTCCCATTTCCTTTGAGTATGTATGTCAACTAAAGATTCAAGAGGGGAGAGCGGGGTCAGTCTGGACCTCTCGTTGAGTAAATGATACTTCCTAGTCGCTGTGTCCCAAATAAAAGCAGTGTGTGTGATCGCAATGAACTGTTTGATGTGACCGGGTCTGTTTTGTTGTGTTGCCCAAAGAATATTATCCAATCTTCTTACATTAAGCATGTCTTTTTCTAGTTGGACCCATTGTGGTGTAAGTCCTAATTTAAACCATTGTGTGGTTTGGGCCAATCTAGCTGCATAATAATATGATATTAGGTTAGGTAATCCGATGCCTCCCTCTCCCCTATGTCTCATCATATTGTGTTTGTTTATTCTAGCCCTTTTCCCTCCCCAAATGAATTTTAAAATTGCCTTCTGCATTACATATAATTCTGACAACGGTATTGAAATTGGGAGTGTTCTGAATAGGTATAGGAGTTTGGGCAATATTGTCATTTTGACAGATATTACTCTTCCATACAGGGAGATGTTAAATTTAGTCCATTTCACTAATAGCTCTCTAATGTGTGTGAACATGGGGACATAATTTTCCCTATAAAGTAAGTGCACATCTTTTGTGAGGTTGATTCCTAGATATTTGAGAGATGATTTGGCCCATTTAAATGTAAAGTTAATTTCTAATAATTTCTTTGTTGGCTTTGGGAGATATGTGCTAAGGGCCTCACACTTGCCTTCATTAATTTTATATCCAGACAACTGTCCAAATTTATTTATTATGGAATATACCATCGGGAGCGAAAGTAAAGGTTTTGTGACTGCAAGGATGACGTCATCAGCAAATAATGAAATTTTATATTCCTTATCCCCCACCCGTATACCTGCAATATTTGGATTATCCCTTATCCTAACCGCCAATGGCTCAATACATAGAGCAAAAAGTAGGGGTGACAGGGGGCAACCTTGTCTTGTGCCATTACGGATTTTTATTCTGTCTGATTGATACCCTGAGAGTCTTATGTATGCATCTGGGCTTGAATATATCTTTTTTAAGGCAGTAGTGAAGGGGCCTTTAAATCCCATTTTGCTAAGCACTGCAAACATGTATTCCCAGTTAACTCTATCAAATGCCTTCTCTGCGTCCAATGCTAGAAACAGAGAAGGCATCTTCCCAACTGTCGCATAATTAATCAGGTCAATCACTTTCCTAGTGTTATCTGGTGCCTCTCTTTGCAAGATGAAACCCACTTGGTCATTGTCTATCAAATTTCTAACGGGTAGGGTCAATCGGTTAGCCAAAATTTTTGTGAATAATTTTAGGTCCTGGTTGATTAAGGAAATTGGCCGGTAATTTTGGCAGTATTGTTTGCTCTTGCCAGGTTTTGGAATGACCGTCACCCTTGCAGTCAACAAATCTGGGGGAATATCTACTCCTTGCAAGATGTTATTAAACAGTATCCTCAATTGGGGAGCCAGTGATAACTGCAGGTCTTTATAAAATGAGCCTGGAAACCCATCAGGGCCTGGTGCTTTGTTTCTTTTAAGTTCTTTGATAGCCAGCATAATCTCTTGTATTGTTATGGGGGAGTTCAAATTCTCTAGTTCTTCTTCTGTGATAGTTTTTAATTTGCTATCTTCTAGGAATCTACTCAATTCTTCTCTCTTGTTATTATTTGTATTACTACTAGGTAAATTATAAAGATTGTTATAAAAGTTGGCAAACTCATTGGCTATTTGTTGGGGATCATTTGTGACTTGTCCCAAGGTAGTTTGTATTTGTGGGATTGTAGTCGCCCTTGTCAGGTCTTTTAGTTTATTTGCCAGCATCCTATCTGGTTTGTTTGCGTAAATATAATATCTGGTGTCTACCGCTTTTATCGACTGGATCACTTCTCTATCTAATAGTTTGTTTATTTCTTCGTTTTTAATTTTAAGTAATTTTAAGACCTTTTTTTGGGGGCTTTTTTTTATTTGTTCTCTGAGTGCAGCAATTTCTACCCTCAAGCTATCTAGTTTGGCATTATAATTCTTCTTTATTTTGTTAGATTCGGCAATTAGCAGGCCTCTCACAGAGGCCTTAAGTGCACTCCATACAAAATTTGGATTGGACGTTGATCCTGCATTAATATCTACAAAATCTTTAATGTGCTGCTGTACTTTCTGAAGAACAATGGTATTCTGAAGTAGGCTAGGGTGGAGTGACCAGGATCTAATTCTATTGGGGTTGATCATTCCCTCTAGATCAATTATCATCATATCGTGATCAGACCATGAACAGTTATGAATAAACGCTAGCTTTACCAGTGGCAATAGGACCTGACTGATTAGGATCAAGTCTATTCTTGAATGGGTACCATGCACTGTGGAGTAATAAGTGAAATCTTTAGTTCCCTTGTTAAGTGCCCTCCAACTGTCTATTAGATTGAAGTCTAGTAATAAGTCAGCTAGAAGCTGTTGGGCTGGTGTTGTTCTCCTTTTTTTATGGGGTGTTTGTGAAGTTCTATCTAGATCGTCATTTAACGTTAAATTAAAATCTCCTCCTATTATGATTTTATTTCTCTTCCATGACAGGAGTAGTCTGCCTATTTTAGTAATGAAGGGGCCCTGATTCTCATTGGGTGCATATACATTCATTAATACCACTGGGACGTTATGGATTGTCCCCTTGACTATTAGAAATCTCCCTCCCTTATCTTTAACTATCTCTTCCTCCTTAAAGTTCAGAGAGGTATGTATGAGGATGGAAACTCCGCATTTTTTCTTGTCAGTGAATGCATGATATTGCAATGGAAAGCTCTTATCCCAATATTTAGGTGTTACATCTGAGGTGAAGTGCGTTTCTTGGAGCATTATTATTTGGGCTTTCTGGGCCTTGTAATCTATAATAGCTTTTTTCCTTTTTGTGTTGGAGTTAAGCCCCCTAACATTGTGTGAAATTAATCTAATGAATATGACTTCTTACCGCGAGCACTGCTTATATAGGTCCTCTTTATAAGTCGCCTATCTATACCTCTTACCTTTATACCTGAACATCTTAGGAAAGCAACATTCTTAATACCTCGAATATTACCCTTTATATTAATTGTCTTGTGAACTTCTATTTTGATGACACTTGAGACTGCATATAAACATATATAAAAACATAACATTAACATAAAACTTAGTGTGTTTGAACAACTGAATAACATTTGAACGTTTTTCTTGTTTTAAATAAAAATAAACAATATAATCAACTCTGGAACTAACATATATTGATCTATGATCTCATTTTATCACATAAGGCAGATTTTAGAGAACCAATCATATCCTTGGTATTAGCATCAGTGAATATCAAGTATTAGTATTAGGGGAAGGTTAGAAGGGAATGAGTGGGAAAAAGCTGGGGGTAAAGAAGAATGAATAATTAGGGTAGAGGAGAGCAAGCAAACAATGAGATTACCCCCTTTCAACATTGTTCATCGTTCTGGTAACAGTACCTTCATCTTAAATATTATTATTATCATTGTATGATCCATAGATCACACTTCGGTTTTCTTTTTCTCTTTATCAAACCTCGAAGCTGTCTCTGTTGAGAGAATCACGGCACTGGGTATGCCTCTGTGCTATTGTTGCTTCCACCATCTTCTCTTGTGACATTAGATTTGGGTTTTTTAGGTCTCCCATTCCTATTTACCTCAGTCCATTCTTTCTGTGGTAGTCTCCTAGTGGTTTGTGGGAGGTCCGGCGAAACATCTTCCTCTATTGGAATCTCAAGCTTGGCAAGCAGCAACCGTCCCTCTTCAACCGTGGTGCATGAATAGGTGGAGTTCTTACATGTGAAGATTAATTTGAACGGAAAGTTCCATCTATATCTCAATTTTTCTCTTATGAGGGCTGTCACTACTGGTTTCAATTCTCTTCGCCTTCTTAGTGTCACTGGTGATAGATCTGTAAATATCTGGATATTATGCCCTTCATATGTAATTGTGCGTGCTTGTCTTGCAGCTTGAAGTATTAGTTCTTTAACATGGAAATAATGTAGTTTGACTACTACATCTCTTGTCTTGGATTGAGAGGGTTTGGTTAAGGCTCTATGCACCCTGTCCATCAAAAGCATGGAGGGTTCTGTATCTGGGACAAGTTGATGAAAAATCTCAGTTACATCTGCTTGCAAATTTTTGTACTCTTCTGGAAGATTCCTTATTCTGAGATTGGAGCGCCTCGATCTATTTTCCAAATCTTCTACTTGATCCTCCAGCTTCTTGATGTATATAGAATGATCCATTAGAGTAGTTTTAATCTGAGGGATGTCTTCTGAGATATCTTCCAGCCTATTTTCAATCTCCGTTGTTCTTCCTCCAATCTCTTTGATGTCTTGCTTAAGGTCATATAAAGCTGTTTTTAGTTCCTCATGGAAGAAAGTTTTGATTTGAGACAGAAGCTCATTATTTGGTATATCTCCAGGTTGTCCCACCTCATCATCTGATGTTTCTGCTTGAGTATGTTGTTTTGGAGGACTATTAGCTTTGTCTGCTGCTTTCAATTTTAGCTGTGACTTAGTGAGGCACTCTTTCACAGATTGGTTTCTGCTCTTCATCTTGAAAAAATTATTTACGTCTTCCCTTAATCAGTTCAGAGTGTATCTTCCCCTCTATGTCGCTAGGCTTCTTAGCGTGCAATTTAATTATTATGAATAAAGGGCAAAAGTATGGATTTATTCTCTCATATTACATTTATTTAAAGATCATGACTGGCTTTATTTGTTCCAGGTTGATATTTAATGCTTTAACATTGCTTTTGAACTTTATATATAATGGTGCAGAGCATTATTATTGGTTTTTACATAGGAAATTGCAGTATCTCCATCTCCTGACTTTTAGGGCCCTGAAAAGTTCTCTAATCGTATCCCGAAAACACCACTGAAGCTGCACCTTCAGGTTAGAGAGTCTTGTAGTTGTTATCTGTGAAAACCCTTATAGAAGAGATACTGAACCAAACTTCCTATTTCCCTTTACATTTGCATGTGCAGTCTTCAGGTAAATGAAGAGTTTATTAGTTGCTTATGTTCTTGTTGTCATTGTTTTAGTTCATTATATTAGCTTTATAGCCCTTACAATGTCCAATACTCCCATAGAATGGAGTCTCAATATTAGGCCTTGTAGCCTCTAATGAAAATACAATAAAAGTAATTCCTTGATAGTCTGATTTTTGCTAGTGTAAGTGTCTGAAATATCTAGATGACAGTGATGTATATTACACACAGTGGTTTGCTGCTTGTTTGTTACTCACACTGTGAAGGTTCCTTCTTTTCTCCTCCTTTCAGTCTTTAATGTGTAATCTGCCTATATTTAATACCTGCTTAGATCCTGATGTGCAGTTATTTATCAGGGATGGTAGTTCTGCCTGCTTTAATCTTATTCTTTCATGAAGATTTCAGGCACTTTAATGAGCCAGAGATTTCCGAGGTAGGCCGAAGCCTGGGATTTTCCTGAAAATCCTCTGGAACTCCTTTCTGGGTAGATCGAAATTTGCCTCAAACTCAGCCAAATTTCAGCCAGTGGTCCCTTGTAGTGAGTAAATACTGCTCCAAAGTTTTATTCTGGGAATCAGCTCCTAAATAGTGCTTTTTAGGGCTAATAAATGACAGGTTTTAACTAGAGCTCAGTTAAATTGTGACTGTCTAGGCTGCTGGCTAGCTCCTCCCTCCACAGTTTGTAATTTTAACTGCAACAACTGTAACTTTTATACTACAACAGTGGAAATTGTTTCTAGTCAAAAATTAAGCCAGCCATGTGGAAAAAACTAGGCCCCAATAAAGTTTTATCACCAAAGCATATATAAAAACGATTAAACATGCCAGCAAACGTTTTATATTGTAAATATCATAAGGGTATTACCCCTGGGAGTAAGCATGATACCAGTCGTTATTAAATCACTGTATTCAGGCTTAACTTACATTAATCCGGTATCCGCAGCATTTTCTAGTGTTTTCCATCTCTAGAAAAAATTATAACTGCACATACCTGATGGCAGAATAAACTGCACGTAATTCTCTCGCTGAAGTTACCTCATCTGTGTAATCCCCTCAGACATATGTGAGAATAGCAATGGATCTTAGTTACAACCTGCTAAGATCATAGAAACCTCAGGCAGATTCTTCTTCTAATTACTGCCTGAGATAAAATAGCACAACTCTGGTACTATTTAAAAATAACAAACTTTTGATTTTAGAAAATAAACTAGCTATATTTAACCACTCTCTCCTACAACGTCCTTGCTTGTTGAGAGTTGCAAGAGAATGACTGGCTATGACAGTTAGGGGAGGAGCTATATTACAGCTCTGCTGTGGGTGTCCTCTTGCAACTTCCTGTTGGGAATGAGAATATCCCACAAGTAATGGATGATCCGTGGACTGCATACACCTTACAAGAGAAAAGGGATTGGTGGTTCCACCTTAGCATCAAAACACAAACCACAAGTAACATTTTGCAGGGCCTCTTGGTTCATCTTTTACCCAAAAAGAAAAATCCCCAAGCAATAAAATACACACCTCACATTTTTGTAAATATTTTATTATATCTTTTCATGTGACAACAATGAAGAAATGACACTATGCTACAATGTAAAGTAGTGAGTGTACAGCCTGTATAACAGTGTACATTTGCTGTCCCCTCAAAATAACTAAACACACAGCCATTAATGTCTAAACCGTTAGCAAAAAAAAGTGAGTACACCCCTAAGTGGAAATGTCCAAATTGGGCCCAAAGTGTCAATATTTTGTGTGGCCATCATTATTTTCCAGCACTGCCTTAAACTGAAGGTCAATTTGGATGAATTAGTGCCCGGTTATTAATAAACCTATTAAAAACAAGGGCACTTTAATTCATCATGTCAAGGTATATGTAAGGTTAATAAATATATATATTTTAAAAATATATTTTAAGGTTAATAAATATATATATTTATTCAGATCTGACTGGTCAGTAGAAAATGATTCATTTCTGTCATGAAAAACTGACTTCAATCATGTGTAATTCTCCCCCCACTGAACAGGTAAAGTTATTCAAAAGGCAACATTTGCTCTTAATTGGAAGTGCAAACTCATTGTTCAGCTCTTCCCCATTTAGTATGCAGAAATTATTCTAACATCCCAGTTAGGGAAATAAGCATTTGGCTTGTTAAACTTTGACAAGCATCTCAGGATACCATTTGTCTTTCAAACTGGAAAGGTGTGATATGATCTCCAAAGTGACATGTTTTGTGAGAATTTCAGCATTACTCTCAGGTGCAAAAAGACCCCATGTGGTGAGTAAAAGACGAAGAGTCTGGGAACTGATTTAGAAGAAAGAGCAATGGGGTTTTAAAAAAAAAAATGGCCTTTAACAAAAGGCACATTTTAAAATGTAATTTTGAATTACAACAAATAAAATATATATTTTTTTTGTATGCCCCAGACTATATTGAATATATATCTGGGAGATATATTGAAATCTGTATAGACTGAATGAAATTTGTAATAACCCCATATCTGAATTACATATATATAACATATTTTCTTGTCTTTTTTTTTTCTTTCAGATGAGGCTAAAGGAAAATAAATACAAGATACTGCATATAAGTGGATGTGTATGTGTATGTGTATGTATATATATATATATATATATATATATATATATATATATATATATATATATATACACATATATATGTGAATATGTGTATTGTATATATACATGCATATTTTGAAAGCATGAATACCTTAGCCTCTGTGTTTTTAAAGAATATAAAGAGAATCTTTGTGGACCTAAAAAGAAATGATTAATGACACTTATTATTTTATTTCAGGTGGGCCATGGGCAAAATTCCTGCATGCAAGAATTGTGGGAGACATAAAAGCATACTATATTATGTGAAAACATATTAGATATAGAAATGCCAGGATACTGATAAAATTGTAATACATTTTAAGCTAATAATTAGCAAAATTAAATTGCTTTAATATAATACAATGTTAATAATATAACATATTTGGTATCAGAATAATCAGAAAAATGATCTGGTGCTACACATCTATAGTTGGGGTTTGTATGGGATTGATGCAGAGAGTTATATCTGATTAAATAACCATTTTATGAGAATAATTAACTTGTTAAAAATGCTTAGAAATGTTAAAGTTGAATTTGTTTTGTCTGTATGCCTACTGCCCCCGGGTGGCAAAAATCTAGTAGCATAGTTAAGGGAATTTAACTGTTCAAAAGATGCGTTGCCATGGTGAACATGCTTAGCTCCGTTAAGGGCCAATCCAATCAGGTATTCCAAATATCCAATCAGAAAGGACCAGGAGGGCCACCCATAATTTAACCAATGAGGAGAACTCATATAAAGTGATTGCAACACAGAGAGAGGGAGATTTGTGCTGAGCTGACTTGTAACTGGATGCTGGCGTGAAATATCATTTACTCAAGCAAAGCTGATCTACTCTTCTCATTGACTGCAAAATTATACTTATTGGTAATTCTGAGGTGAAAACATTCCTATTAAGGAATATTGGATATCGATTGGTGTATACCCTGGTAAAGTATTGAAACTACATGTGATGTTTTAAAATAATCTATATGCATAGTCACTACAGTTAAACTAAAATTGGAAGATTGGAGAGAGCAAATTGTGTTTTTAAATTGTATTTCATAAGCCTATGTGTTGTTTAAATTTGTATCTGGTAGACTAAGTAACTTATCTCTGCAAGTTCTGATGTTTTAAATTAATGCTGTATTAGGATAAATTGCAGTTAAATAGCAGAATATATATATTATCCTATTGGTTATAAGCACTGTTAGAATTGTATTGCTTGGATATTAAAAGTTAAAGGTTTAAGTCTCATTGTAATATTTTAAATGCAGCTCTGAATGAAAGGCTGGTTTTAAAGGTAAATTTTTCTGGGTTTTGTAAGAAGGATAGCATATCTTAATAGTTGTTTTTAACGTGTATAATAGTGTTTCATATTCTGGTATTACAAATATATTTCAACATGTTCATGGATATTAACTAAATAAAATAATTCAGGTATTATATTAATTGTATGGTTTCTAGTAGATGCATGTTAGTTAAGGGTTTCTATTTTTAAGGATAATTATTATTTGTATAGTGTTATAACCCTGCCATAAGCCAATATATTATTTGGAGAGCACTACTTAGATTCTTATCATAAATACGGACATTCAAAATTGACATTTCACTCCTTTTCTTCAAAAACTTACCTTTTAATCCTGACAGCCGCTGCAGCGCTTCCTCCGCACGTTGCAAGCACTCTTCGCGGGTCCAAAATGACGAATCCGGCTTACTCCAATCACGGCTTTGCATCAGGCCATGATTCCCCCCCCCCCAGGGGTGAAAGTCGTGATTGAAGGAAGCCGGATTCGTCATTTCTGATGTAAGAAGAGGCTTCCGATGGCCGGGTGAATCGCTGGAGCGGCTTTCAGGATTAAAAAGGCAAGTTTCTGAAGAAAAGGAGTGAAATGTCAATTTTGATGAATTAAAGTGCCCTTGTTTTTAATAGGTTTATTAAAAACCGGGCACTAATTCATTCAAATTGACCTTCACTTTAACCCTCTTGGACATGGGAGTTCACCACAGCTTCACAGGTTGCCACTGGTGTCCTTTTCCACTCCTCCATGACGACATCACGGAGCTGGTGGATGTTAGAGACCTTGAGCTCCCCCACGTTCCGTTTAAGGATGCCCCACAGATGCTCAATAGGGTTTAAGTCTGGAAACATGCTTGGCCAGTACATCACCTTTAACCTCAGCTTCTATAGCAAGGCAGTGGTCACCTTGGAGGTGTGTTTGGGGTCATTATGTTGGAATACTGCCCTGCGGCCCAGTGTCCAAAGGGAGGGGCTCATGCTCTGCTTTAGTATGTCACAGTACATGTTGGCATTCATGGTTCCCTCAATGAACTGTATCTCCCCAATGCCAGCAGCATTCATGCAGGCCCAGACCATGCCACAGGACATGATTCCAGTAATTCATGTCCTTAGTCTGCTTGTCTTTAGCAAACAATTTGCTTTCTTGTGCATCATCTTTAGAAGAGGTTTCCTTCTGGGACGACAGCCATGCAGACCAATTTGATGCAGTGTGCGGCGTATGGTCTGAGCACTGACAGGCTGACCCCCCCCCCCCCCTTCAACCTCTACAGCAATGCTGGCAGCACTCATACGTCTATTTCCCAAAGACAACCTCTGGATATGACGCTAAACGTGCACTCAACTTCTTTGGTCGACCATGATGAGGCCTGTTCTGAGTGGAACCTGTCCTGTGAAACCGATGTATGGTCTTGCCCACCATGCAGCAGCTCAGTTTCTGGGTCTTGGCAATCTTCTTATGGCCTAGGCCATCTTTATGTAGAGCAACAATTATTATTTTCAGATCCTCAGAGAGTTCTCTGCCATGAGGTTCCATGTTGAACTTCCAGTGACCAGCCATAACACAGAGCCGGACAGATAGCTAAGGATTGCAGGTTCGATCCCCGGTGAGGTCCACTCAGCCTTTCATCCTTCCAAGGTCGATAAAATGAGCAGCGCCTTGAGACCCTTTTGGGTGATTACCTGCGCTTTACAAGTACCCCATACATACATAACACCAAATTTAACACACCTGCTCCCCATTCACACCTGAGACCTTGCAACACTAATGAGTCACATGACACCGGGGAGGGAAAATGGATAATTGGACCCAATTTGGACATTTCCACTTAGGGGTGTACTCACTTTTGTTGCCAACGGTTTAGACATTAATGGCTGTGTGTTGAGTTATTTTGAGGGGACAGCAAATTTACACTGTTATAGAGGCTGTATACTCACTACTTTACATTGTAGCAAAGTGTCATTTCTTCAGTGTTGTCACATGAAAAGATATAATAAAATATTTACAAAAATGTGAGGGGTGTATGCTGAATATACAGTCGTATGCAAAAGTTTAGGCACCCCTAACAATTTCCATGATTTTAATTTATAAATAATTGGGTGTTTTGATCAGCAATTTCATTTTGATCTATCAAATAACTGAAGGACACAGTAATATTTCAGTAGTGAAATGAGGTTTATTAGAATAACAGAAAATGTGCAATATGCATCAAAACGAAATTAGACAGGTGCATAAATTTGGGCACCCATGTCATTTTGTTGATATGAATACCTGTAACTACCTAGCACTGATTAATTGGAACACACAATTGGTTTGGTGATCCCATTAAGCCTTGAACTTCAAAGACAGGTGCATCCAATCATGAGAAAAGGTATTTAAGGTGGCCAATTACAAGTTGTTGTTCTCTTTGTCTCTCCTCTGAAGAGTGGCAACATTGGGGGCCTCAAAACAACTCTCAAATGACCTGAAAACAAAGATTCTTCAACATTATGGTTTAGGCGAAGGCTACAAAAAGCTATCGCAGAGATTTAAGTTGTCAGTGTCCACTGTGAGGAACATAGTGAGGAAATGGAAGACCACAGGCACAGTTCTTGTTAAGGCTAGAAGTGGCAAGCTAAGTAAAATATCGGAGAGGCAAAGGATGGTGAGAACGGTCAAAAACAGCCCACAGACCACCTCCAACAAAGACCTACAACATCATCTTGCTGCAGAAGCAAGAAGCTGTATGGGAGAGTGATGTGGAAAAAGCCTTTTCTGCAAACACGCCACAAACAGTCGCTTGAGGTATGCAAACGCACATTTGGACAAGCCAGCTTCATTTTGGAAGAAGGTGCTGTGGACTGATGAAACAAAGATTGAGTTATTTGGTCATAACAAGAGACGTTCTGCATGGCGTCAAAAGAACATGGCGTTCCAAGACAAACACTTGCTACCCACAGTAAAATTTGGTGGATGTTCCATCATGCTGTGGGGCTGTGTGGCCAGTCCCGGTACTGGGAATCTTGTTAAAGTTGAGGGTCGCATAGATTCCACTCAATATCAGCAGATACTTGAGAATAATGTTGAGGAATCAGTCACAAAGTTGAAGTTATGCCGGGGCTGGATATTTCAACAAGACAACAACCCAAAACACTGCTCAAAATCTACTCTGACATTTATGCAGAGGAATAAGTACAATGTTCTGGAATGGCCATCCCAGTCCCCAGACCTAAATATCATTGAAAATCTGTGGGGTGATTTGAAGCGGGCTGTCCATGCTAGGCAACTATCAAACCTAACTGAACTGGAGATGTTTTGCAAGGACGAATTGTCCAAAATACCTTCATCCAGAATCTAGACATTACAGGCTATAGGAAGCGTCTAGAGGCTGCTATTTCTGCTAAAGGAGGCTCTACTAAATATTGATGCAATATTTATGTTGGGGTTCCCAAAATTTATGCACCTGTCTAATTTCGTTTTGATGCATACTGCACATTTTCTGTTAATCCAATAAACTTAATTTCACTTCTATCAAATAACTAGGACACAGTAATATTTCAGATCACAATGAAATTGCTGATCCAAACACCCAATAATTTATAAATGAAAATCATGGAAATTGTCAGGGGTGCCTAAACTTTTGTATACGACTTGTGTGTGTGTGTGTGTATATATATATATATATATATATATATATATATATATATATATATATATATATATATATATATATATATATATATTAGCAAATTTCAGAGGTATATGCACTCTCACCACTGTCAACCGCCAGGGTGCTCTGGGAGAAAGTATAAACAGCAAGAACAAAATGAAGTACTCGCTGGACTTTGGGCATCTGTGCAAAGTGTTTATTTATGACGTTTCGGGACCTCAAACGTCCCTTCCTCTGACAATACAATAGTGCAAATGAACAAGCTATAAAAGGCCTGAAAACCCTTCCCCCTAGTAGTTAGCCAATTGGCTCCAACTGTGTGTACTCACTGATACACCACCCATAGATGTGGCTCAGTTAATCAAAAAAAAAATTCATTATCCTTAAAGTGCACAATTAAAAGTGGTATGTAAAGTGTCATAGCAATTGAACAAGTGTAAAAATGTAAGCTGTCACATATCCCCAGTATTCCACCGTCACAACCAATAAAACCTCTCCCAGATGGAAAAAACCACCCATACTGCACGCAGTTGGACTAGTCCAAAATACAAGGAAATCATTGGATCCCTAACAACCACTCCTCTCTGTTACGTGGACATAGATACCACTACTAAAATAATAACAACAGGCTGGCCACACCACACGTTGTCAAATATCTCCATAGCAACCGCAATTACAATAAGTGGGTACCTTAGTGTAAATTCATAACAGTCTGCTCACATCTAAAGAAATAAAACACCCGATGAAAGCAGACCAAAAAGTACCCCAATCGACCATAGATTGTATTCATAACATCAGATTGATGCACGATCGAGGCCAGGCCCGCTTCATGCTCACCACCAATCATACGGTGTGATCCATCCCCAGGTTTCCCATTGGATGCTCCAGCCGCGCCTTCTGTTGTCAAAGACCGAGACCAGCCTTCCTAATGCCATCCAGGACACACCACCCCCCGGTATCCAATTGGAAGATCAGGCTTTGCCTCCTCTCACCGACCACTAACAAAGCAAACAGGCCACACCCATATGCTGTCAATGATCTCCGTAGTAACCACAATCACAGTGGGTGCACGTCATAGCACCAAATATACATATTAGACTGATTGCGGTTAAACAGACAACCGATAATCATACAGACCAACACCTGATGTAAAAAACCTGAGAGGGTGAATACATAATGCCAACTCAATACATGATCAAGGCTATCAGTCATAGAGCGCCGCCCGTCCTTAGTATGATCCCCCTCAGTGGGAGTAAACCATATCAGAACCAACCACAGAAAAAAATTAAAATAAGTACCAAACGGTGCTAACCCGTACGTAAGCATAAAAAAAATATTATTAAAGAACTGACCCATTTTGTCAAATACTACGATGTCAAAGTCTCCAGTTTTTTATTGGCTGCTCACAACACGCCTCCTGTCAGAGACGGAAGTCATCTTTCCACTAATGCAAGCGGCCTTCTCACTGATATGCCATGTTAATTTCTAATTGGACGATCCAGGCGCGCCTCTAGCCAAAGACTGCTATCCTAAGAATTCTCAGTATCATAAAAACAGTTTAAATACTCCAGCGATTCATGTATATCCGCAAAAGTGCACCACATTATCATAAACCAATTGTGAAAAACCTCCTCAAATACATCCTTCATAAAAGGGGAGATAACACAAGTCCCTTCGAAAAATCAAAAATATAATTGTCAAAAATTAAATTGTCAAAAAATAAATCTATATCTAACATGCTGAGATTATCAAATTAGGGGTTAACCCCCTAACAACAAGAGCCACACACAATACTAGAAAATAATAAAAATCCAAAATAAAAAAATGTATAAAAATTGAACAACCTATAGAGCTAGTGTGTATCCAAGACTACCGACCACATTTAAATCTCAAACAAATACCAACCAGCAAGAGCAGTATAGAACCAACGGGTATACACCCAGATAGGGTGCCCATCAATCAGGGGAGCAGGCGTGTGACCATGGTCCACCGGGGGTAAAGACAAAAATTGAAACATAGTGTGACAATGTGCATTCTAGTTAATATACACACATTTAAAATGTCCTAAACATAAAAGAATTCTATCATAAAAACACCCCGATAGGTGCATTAATAAGAACAAGAAACCTACTCGCACACAAAAAAATTATATTCATCCAGGAATCCCCAACATTAAAAGGGTTCCTACTGGAACATTGAGGTGGACATTCTAATGACCAACAGGTAATTTCTATCAATAAGTATAAACAAACTTTGTCAAATTGTGTTTTGACAGATCATGTACTCTCATCAAGAACAAAGTGGTTGTGGACTCCCATCATGAACAGAGTGATCGTGAACTCTCATAGTCAACATTGACTCTCAAGGAGCTCATATTCAATCCAGGGCACAGAGTCCATCATAGGAATGCTTGCCATCCAGATTGGACGTTGAGACCCCTGGGTGTCAGGATACCGAGTTGGTGTATCCATCTGGCTTCCTTTTGTAACAAAAGCCTTGCTCTGTTGCCCCCTCTTCTAGGTATCAGTATATGATCGATAATGCGGAATCTCAGAACCGCAACAGTGTGTCCGCTTTCAACGAAGTGTCGTGCCACAGGCTGGTCTGAAATTCCACTTTTTAAAGCGGTCCTAATACTAGACCGATGATTAGCCATCCGTGTGCGTGCATCATCTATGGTCTTTCCGATGTAAAAGAGGCCACACGGACAGTTAAGTAGATAGATGATATGTGTCGTAGTGCATGTAAGAAAGAAATTAATTTTGTACTTTTTCTTTTTATCCGGATGTTAAAACATATTCCCGGTATGCATGCTGTTACAGGTCACACAACTTATACACTGGAAGCAGCCATGTTTCTTCTTCAGCCAGCCTTTGTTATCTCTCAGTGACAAAGAATCAGTCCTCATTAGGTAATCTTTTAGGCTTCTGCCCCTTCTATATGCCAAGCGTGGTGTCCCCCAATTCTCAAATGGCAATGCAGGATCGGCCTACACCAATTTCCATTCCTCCTAATGGCTTTCATCACGTGACGGGGAATAAGTGGTAACAAACGTGAGTTGTGGACTGGTTTCTGATGTCACATCCTTCACCCCCTTAGTAGGCTGTGTTATTTGTTCACTCATAAGTTGTAATTGCTTTCTTCTGTATCTCTGCTGTGTGAATCTTTCCACCATTTCAGTTAACTGGGTATCACAGCGTACAGAATCCGTATTGTTACGCACCACTCTTTGTAATTGTGCCTTTGGTATATTTTGTATTAAGGCTGGTTGATGACAACTAGTTGCATGAAGAGTGGTGTTCCGGTCTGTGACTTTCCTGAAAAGGGTAGTGCCAAGTGCTCCATTCAATTTAAATACTCTCACATCCAGGTAGTCTACCACGTCACAACTGCCACATATTGAAATCTTATAGTACTGTCTAGTGAATTCAATGCTGCAATCCAACTTTCTAGTGACTGTAGATCATCTTGCCAAATAAGGAACAAGTCATCTATATATCTTCGGTAGAACTTAATAGATGGTACCTCATATGTCTAGTTTCATACTCATCCATGTAGAGATTCGCCAGCGATGGGGCCACATTAGACCCCATCACGGTTCCGGCTGTTTGTAGATAGAATTTGTTCTCGAAACGGAAAAAATTCTTCTGTAAGCAAAACTCCAATAGTTCAATCGGAACTTCCTCTGGTGGACCTACATATGGCGTCCGTCTCAAGCAGTTGGTAACAGCTGTCATACCTGCCAAGTGCGGAATCATAGTGTATAAACTCGAGACGTCCATAGTCACCAAGATGTCAGACTCATGAATATCTTTCAGGTTGATAATGTCCTGGATGAACATAGTTGTATCCTGCACATAGGACCTCATGTGCTTAACCATGGGCTGTAGGAAATGGTCTACAAATTCAGCCAGTGGCTGTAAGAGGGATCCTCTAGCTGAGACGATTGGTCTCCCAGGCGGGTGTTGCAGATCCTTGTGGATCTTTGGTAATGTGTACAGCAATGGTGTTATTGGAAAATCCCTTTGTAGAAATCGTGCCTCTTGTTCAGAGATGTATCCAATTTCCTTCCAACTCGAAATTTTATTATCGATTTCTTGTTTCATCATGGAGGTGGAATCATGCTTCAATAACATATAGGTTGTGTTATCAGATAATTGTCGTAAAATTTCTGTTCTATACTGTTCCACATTCATCACCACTACACCCTCGCCCTTATCAGCACTGCGTATTACAATCTTCTCATCATCTCTGAGTGACCTCAATGCTCGCCTCTCTTTCATTGTGAGATTATCACGTCGTCTTCTCCTGGTAATTGGTTCTTGAGTGAGTCGTGTTGGATAATTTGTATAGGAGGAAACTGAAGGATTATTAGAAGTCGGATCAAATGTGCTTGTAGTTTTAAAACCTGATGTTTCTTCTATTTCGCTTCAAAAGAATTCTTTTAACCGTAATTTTCTACCAAATTTTTGGATATCGATGAACAGATCAAAAGTATTCAGCTTCATAGATGGTACATATGATAGTCCCTTATTCAGCAATGTCTCAGCATCATTCAGTGGTCTTGAGCTGATATTAAAAAACATAATTTATGCTTACCTGATAAATTCCTTTCTTCTGTTGTGCGATCAGTCCACGGGTCATCATTACTTCTGGGATATAACTCCTCCCCAACAGGAAATGCAAGAGGATTCACCCAGCAGAGCTGATATAGCTCCTCCCCTCTACGTCAGTCCCAGTCATTCGACCAAGAATCAACGAGAAAGGAGTAACCAAGGGTGAAGTGGTGACTGGAGTATAATTTAAAAGATATTTACCTGCCTTAAAAAACAGGGCGGGCCGTGGACTGATCGCACAACAGAAGAAAGGAATTTATCAGGTAAGCATAAATTATGTTTTCTTCTGTTATGTGCGATCAGTCCACGGGTCATCATTACTTCTGGGATACCAATACCAAAGCAAAAGTACACGGATGACGGGAGGGATAGGCAGGCTCATTATACAGAAGGAACCACTGCCTGAAGAACCTTTCTCCCAAAAATAGCCTCCGAAGAAGCAAAAGTGTCAAATTTGTAAAATTTGGAAAAAGTATGAAGCGAAGACCAAGTTGCAGCCTTGCAAATCTGTTCAACAGAGGCCTCATTCTTAAAGGCCCAAGTGGAAGCCACAGCTCTAGTGGAATGAGCTGTAATTCTTTCAGGAGGCTGCTGTCCAGCAGTCTCATAGGCTAAACGTATTATGCTACGAAGCCAAAAAGAGAGAGAGGTAGCAGAAGCTTTTTGACCTCTCCTCTGTCCAGAATAAACGACAAACAGGGAAGAAGTTTGGCGAAAATTTTTAGTTGCCTGCAAGTAGAACTTGAGGGCACGAACTACATCCAGATTGTGTAGAAGACGTTCCTTCTTTGAAGAAGGATTTGGACACAAGGATGGAACAACAATCTCTTGATTGATATTCCTGTTAGTAACTACCTTAGGTAAGAACCCAGGTTTAGTACGCAGAACTACCTTATCTGTGTGAAAAATCAGATAAGGAGAATCACAATGTAATGCTGATAACTCAGAGACTCTTCGAGCCGAGGAAATAGCCATTAAAAACAGAACTTTCCAAGATAAAAATTTTATATCAATGGAATGAAGGGGTTCAAATGGAACACCTTGTAAAACGTTAAGAACTAAGTTTAAACTCCATGGCGGAGCAACGGCTTTAAACACAGGCTTGATCCTAGCTAAAGCTTGACAAAAAGCCTGGACGTCTGGATTTTCTGACAGACGCCTGTGTAACAAGATGGACAGAGCTGAAATCTGTCCCTTTAATGAACTAGCCGATAAACCCTTTTCTAAACCTTCTTGTAGAAAAGACAATATCCTAGGGATCCTAACCTTACTCCAGGAGTAACGTTTGGATTCGCACCAGTATAGGTATTTGCGCCATATTTTATGGTAAATCTTTCTGGTAACAGGCTTCCTAGCCTGGATCAGGGTATCAATAACCGACTCAGAAAAACCACGCTTTGATAAAATCAAGCGTTCAATTTCCAAGCAGTCAGTTTCAGAGAAGTTAGATTTTGATGTTTGAATGGACCCTGTATCAGAAGGTCCTGTCTTAGAGGTAGAGACCAAGGTGGACAGGATGACATGTCCACTAGATCTGCATACCAAGTCCTGCGTGGCCATGCAGGCGCTATTAGAATCACAGATGCTCTCTCTTGTTTGATTTTCGCAATCAATCGAGGAAGCAGCGGGAAGGGTGGAAACACATAAGCCATCCCGAAGTTCCAAGGTGCTGTCAAAGCATCTATCAGAACCGCTCCCGGATCCCTGGATCTGGACCCGTAGTGAGGAAGTTTGGCGTTCTGGCGAGACGCCATGAGATCTATCTCTGGTTTGCCCCAACGTCGAAGTATTTGGGCAAAAATTTCCGGATGAAGTTCCCACTCTCCCGGATGAAAAGTCTGGCGACTCAAAAAATCCGCCTCCCAGTTGTCCACTCCCGGGATGTGGATTGCTGACAGATGGCAAGAGTGAGACTCTGCCCAGCGAATTATCTTTGATACTTCCATCATTGCTAGGGAGCTTCTTGTCCCTCCCTGATGGTTGATGTAAGCTACAGTCGTGATATTGTCCGACTGAAACCTGATGAACCCCTGAGTTGTTAATTGGGGCCAAGCTAGAAGGGCATTGAGAACTGCCCTCAATTCTAGAATGTTTATTGGAAGGAGACTCTCCTCCTGATTCCATAATCCCTGAGTCTTCAGAGAATTCCAGACAGCGCCCCAACCTAGCAGGCTGGCGTCTGTTGTTACGATTGTCCAGTCTGGCCTGCTGAATGGCATCCCCCTGGACAGGTGTGGTCGATAAAGCCACCATAGAAGAGAATTTCTGGTCTCTTGATTCAGATTCAGGGTAGGGGACAAATCTGAGTAATCCCCATTCCACTGACTTAGCATGCACAATTGCAGCGGTCTGAGGTGTAGGCGTGCAAAAGGTACTATGTCCATTGCCGCTACCATTAAGCCGATCACCTCCATGCATTGAGCCACTGACGGGTGTTGAATGGAATGAAGGACACGGCATGCATCCTGAAGCCTTGTTAACCTGTCTTCTGTCAGGTAAATCTTCATTTCTACAGAATCTATAAGAGTCCCCAAGAATGGAACTCTTGTGAGAGGAAAAAGAGAACTTTTCTTTTCGTTCACTTTCCATCCATGCGACCTTAGAAATGCCAGAACTAACTCTGTATGAGACTTGGCAGTTTGAAAGCTTGAAGCTTGTATTAGAATGTCGTCTAGGTACGGAGCTACCGAAATCCCTCGCGGTCTTAGTACCGCCAGAAGGGCACCCAGAACCTTTGTGAAGATTCTTGGGGCCGTAGCCAATCCGAATGGAAGAGCTACAAACTGGTAGTGCCTGTCTAGGAAGGCAAACCGTAGATACCGTTGATGATCTTTGTGAATCGGTATGTGAAGGTAAGCATCTTTTAAATCCACTGTGGTCATGTACTGACCCTTTTGGATCATAGGTAAGATTGTCCGAATAGTTTCCATTTTGAACGATGGAACTCTTAGGAATTTGTTTAGAATCTTTAAATCTAAGATTGGCCTGAAAGTTCCCTCTTTTTTGGGAACCACAAACAGGTTTGAGTAGAACCCTTGTCCTTGTTCCGACCGCGGAACTGGATGGATCACTCCCATTAATAACAGATCTTGTACACAGCGTAGAAACGCTTCTTTCTTTATCTGGTTTGTTGACAACCTTGACAGATGAAATCTCCCTTTTGGGGGAGATAATTTGAAGTCTAGAAGGTATCCCTGAGATATGATCTCCAGCGCCCAGGGATCCTGAACATCTCTTGCCCAGGCTTGAGCGAAGAGAGAAAGTCTGCCCCCCACTAGATCCGGTCCCGGATCGGGGGCTCTCGGTTCATGCTGTCTTTGGGGCAGCAGCAGGTTTCCTGGCCTGTTTGCCCTTATTCCAGGACTGGTTAGGTTTCCAGCCTTGCCTGTAACGAGCAACAGCTCCTTCCTGTTTTGGTGCAGTGGAGGTTGACGCTGCTCCAGTTTTGAAATTCCGAAAGGGACGAAAATTAGACTGTCTAGCCTTAGCTTTGGCTTTGTCTTGAGGTAGGGCGTGGCCCTTACCTCCTGTAATGTCAGCGATAATTTCTTTCAACCCGGGCCCAAATAAAGACTGCCCCTTGAAAGGTATATTAAGTAATTTGGACTTAGAAGTAACATCAGCTGACCAGGATTTTAGCCACAGTGCTCTACGTGCCTGTATGGCGAATCCAGAGTTCTTAGCCGTAAGTTTGGTTAAATGTACTACGGCCTCCGAAATGAATGAATTGGCTAGTTTAAGGACTCTAAGCCTGTCCATAATATCGTCTAGCGTAGATGAACTAAGGTTCTCTTCCAGAGACTCAATCCAAAATGCTGCCGCAGCCGTAATCGGCGCGATACATGCAAGGGGTTGTAATATAAAACCTTGTTGAACAAACATTTTCTTAAGGTAACCCTCTAATTTTTTATCCATTGGATCTGAAAAAGCACAGCTATCCTCCACCGGGATAGTGGTACGCTTAGCTAAAGTAGAAACTGCTCCCTCCACCTTAGGGACCGTTTGCCATAAGTCCCGAGTAGTGGCGTCTATTGGAAACATCTTTCTAAATATTGGAGGGGGTGAGAACGGCACACCGGGTCTATCCCACTCCTTAGTAACAATTTCAGTTAATCTCTTAGGTATAGGAAAAACGTCAGTACTCGCCGGTACCGCAAAGTATTTATCCAACCTACACAGTTTCTCTGGTATTGCAATGGTGTTACAATCATTGAGAGCCGCTAAGACCTCCCCTAGTAATGCACGGAGGTTCTCCAATTTAAATTTAAAATTTGAAATATCTGAATCCAATCTGTTTGGATCAGAACCGTCACCCACAGAATGAAGCTCTCCGTCCTCATGCTCTGCAAGCTGTGACGCAGTATCAGACATGGCCCTAGTATTGTCAGCGCACTCTGTTCTCACCCCAGAGTGATCACGCTTGCCTCTTAGTTCTGGTAATTTAGACAAAACTTCAGTCATAACAGTAGCCATATCATGTAATGTTATCTGTAATGGCCGCCCAGATGTATTAGGCGCCATAATATCACGCACCTCCCGGGCGGGAGATGCAGGTACTGCCGCGTGAGGCGAGTTAGTCGGCATAACTCTCCCCTCGCAGTTTGGTGAAATTTGTTCACATTGTACAGATTGACTTTTATTTAAAGTAGCATCAATACAGTTAGTACATAAATTTCTATTGGGCTCCACCTTGGCATAGGAACAAATGACACAGATATTTTCCTCTGAGTCAGACATGTTTAACACACTAGCAATAACTTGCAACCTGGTTATAATCTTTTTTAGCAAAAACGTACTGTGCCTCAAAGAGGTACTTAAACGATTAAATGACAGTTGAGATAATGAACTGAAAAAACAGTTAAAGCATCAAGTTTAAAATAACACAACTTTTAGCAAAGGTTTGTTCCCATTAGTAAATAACTAAATTTGACATAAAAAATTACAGAGTAACGTTTTTATTCACAGTCAATAAAAATTCTCACAGCTCTGCTGAGAGAATGTACCTCCCTTCAAAGAAGTTTGAAGACCCCTGAGATCTGTCAGTGAACCGGATCATGCAGGAAATATAATAGTAGCTGACTGGAATTTTTTGATGCGTAGCAAAAGAGCGCCAAAAACGGCCCCTCCCTCTCACACACAGCAGTGAGGAGAAACGAAACTGTCACAATTTAAAGCAGACAATTGCCAAGTGGAAAATAATGCCCAAACATTTATTTACTCAGTACCTCAGCAATGTAAACGATTCTACATTCCAGCAAAAACGTTTAACATGACAATATTTATTAAAAGGATTAGTAACCTTTAACAGAGTAGTTCCGGTGAAAAACCATTCCCAGAATACTGAAGTGTATACATACATGTCATTATAACGGTATAGCAGGATTTTTTCATCAATTCCATTCAGAAAATAAAAACTGCTACATACCTCAATGCAGATTCATCTGCCCCCTGTCCCCTGATCTGAAGTCTTTACCTCCCTCAGATGGCCGAGAACAGCAATATGATCTTAACTACTCCGGTTAAAATCATAGTAGAAAACTCTGGTAGATTCTTCTTCAAACTCTGCCAGAGAAGTAATAACACGCTCCGGTGCTATTTTAAAATAACAAACTTTTGATTGAAGTCATAAAAACTAAGTATAATCACCATAGTCCTCTCACACATCCTATCTAGTCGTTGGGTGCAAGAGAATGACTGGGACTGACGTAGAGGGGAGGAGCTATATCAGCTCTGCTGGGTGAATCCTCTTGCATTTCCTGTTGGGGAGGAGTTATATCCCAGAAGTAATGATGACCCGTGGACTGATCGCACATAACAGAAGAAACATTATTTTCTATCTTCTCTGGGCTGGGGGGCGGCGGGACATGCTCCCCCCGCCTCGTGTGCGGCCGGGTTCTCGTCCTAAAAAACGATTAGCAGAATAGGGGCAAGTGGTGGTTGTGTTGTAGCTCCTTCCTGAGTGTTGAGCCATAGATCTGAATTACTACCTCCTCTAGATCTAGTAGTGATACCCCTGAATTGGGGGATTGTAGGATCCACCAGAGTTTCTGAGCCAGAGCTCTCTCCTGAACTCGTATCAACTGTAGTGATGGTATTTTTCGTATATATTTCCTCTCCCTTCTAGGTCTCAGATTTCTTTTCTCCTCTGGTGCTAGCATCCAGCGATATACGCTTTTGTGTGTATAGTCCAGTCCGACTGTTTGGAGTTTCCGATTTTTGAAGGAGATCAATTCCTGTTTGTATGCTTTAACTTGGTTGGCCAGTTTTTCCAGCCAATCACAGGAATTGTCTGTTCTTAATTTAATAAGTTGTACATTTTCAAAGGTCTGGATCTCCACTTTAACTTCCTGAAGTAGCCTTCCAGCTTCACATATCATAAGTAACATTAAATCAAATGAGCACTTGTTTAGAATTTTGCACCAATTCGTGCAAAATTCTACATTCGATCTCCCAATAGTGGGGACATTTCTAACCCGAATGCCCCTTGTCAACATTCTCTTTTTATGGTACTCCGATAGGTAGGTACCGTGGAGATTTAGATCAATTTCACGTTGTTTCAGCCTAGCCCATGTATTGTATAGAGATTGGTTGGATTCCTCCACTTGTTGCTCTTCAATTGAGCCAAATCTAATCAAATCTGCATCTTCATCGGTAAACATAAAGATGACATCCTCCTTGATCTCCAGAAGAGTATCTCCACTCGTCATCTCCACTCCTGTTGGGTCCAAGTTAGCCTCCATCCGTAATATAGCAAAAGATAGGTATATGCACTGAAGGGAAGATATCTTTGCCGGCTGGATCAGCCCCTGTGTGGGTGCACTGTACTGAAGTAAATCCCAATAACAAAGTTCAGAGGTATATGCACTCTCACCACCGTCCTACAACCGCCAGGGTGCTCTGGGAGAAAGTATAAACAGCAAGAACAAAATGAAGCACTCGCTGAACTTTGGGCATCTGTGCAAAGTGTTTATTTATGACGTTTCGGGACCTCAAACGTCCCTTCCTCTGACAATACAATAGAGCAAATGAACAAGCTATAAAGGCCTGTAACCCCTTCACCCTAGTAGTTAGCAAATCGGCTCCAACTGTGTGTACTCACTGATACACCACCCATAGAGGTGGCTCAGTTAATCAAAAAAACTTTTCATTATCCTTAAAGTGCACAATTAAAAGTGGTATGTAAAGCGTATATCGCTGGATGCTAGCACCAGAAGAGAGAAGAAATCTGAGACCTAGAAGGGAGAGGAAATATACAAAAAATACCATCACTACAGTTGATACGAATTCGGGAGAGAGCTCCGGCTTAGAAACTCTGGTGGATCCTACAATTCCCCAATTCAGGGGTATCACTACTAGATCTAGAGTAGGTAGTAATTCAGATCTATGGCTCAACACTCAGGAAGGAGCTGCAACACGACCACCACTTGCCCCCTATTCTGCTAATCATTTTTTAGGACGAGGACCCGGCCGCATACGAGGCGCGGGGGGGGGGGGCATTTCCTGCCGCCCCCCAGCCCAGAGAAGATAGAAAATAATGTTTTTAATATCAGCTCAAGACCACTGAATGATGCTGAGACGTCATTGCTGAATAAGGGACTATCATATGTACCATCTATGAAGCTGAATACT